>NW_027596543.1:0-239356 GCF_964194155.1 Cetorhinus maximus | reverse complement strand
CCCCGAATCCCTCGATTAGATTCCAGTCTGTAACTCACTCCCAGGTATCTATTATTCTATATATAAACCCCCCGAACCCCTCGATAAGATTCCAGTCTGTAACTCACTGCCGGGTTTCTGATATACTAAATATGAACCCACCGAACCCCTCGATTAGAATCCAGCCTATAACTCAATCCCGGGTATCTGCTATTCCATATATAATCCACCCCGAACCCCGCGATTAGATTCCAGTCTGTAACTCATTCCCGGGTATCTGTTATTCTATATATAAACAACCCCGAACCCCTCGATTAGATTCCATTTTCTAACTCACTCCCGGGTATCTGTTATTCTATATATAAATCCCCCAAACCTCTCGAATTGATTCCAGTCTGTAACTTCATCTCGGGAATCTGTGATTGTATCTATAAAACCCTCAAACCCCTCAATTAGATTCCAGTCTGTAACTCAATCTCGGGCATCTGTGATTGTATAAATTAAACCCCGAATCTCTCGATTAGATTTCAGCTTGTAACTCACTCTCCTCCATCAGTGATTCTATATATAAACCCACCAAACACCTCTATTAGATTCCAGTCTGTAACTCACTCGCGGGTCTCTGTTATTCTATATATAAACCACCTCGAACACCTCGATTTGATTCCAGTCTGTAACTCACTCCCGGGTATCTGTTATTCTATATATAAACCACCACAAAACCTTCGATTTGATTCCAGTCATACTCACTCTTGGTTATCTGTGATTCTATATTTAAACCCCCTGAACACCTCGATTAGATTCCAGTCTGTAACTCATTCTCACCTATCTGATTATCTATATTTAAACCATCCCGAAAACGTCTATTAGATTCTAATCTGTAACTCACTCCCGGGTATCTGTTAGCCTATATAAATACACCCCACTCTACTCAATTAGAATCTAGTCTGTAACTCACTCCCGGGTATCTGTTATTCTATATATAAACCACCCCGAACCCCTCGATTAGATTCCAGTCTGTAACATACTCCCGGGTATCTGTTATTCTATATATAAACCACCCCTAACCCCTCGATTAGATTCCAGTCTGTAACTCACTCCCGGGTATCTGTTATTCTATATATAAACCCCCGGAACCCCTCGATTAGATTCCAGTCTGTAACTCACTCCCAGGTATCTGTTATTCTGTATATATACCACCCCGAACCCCTCGATTAGATTCCAGTCTGTAACTCACTTCTGGGTATCTGTTATTCTATATTTCAACCCGCTGAACCCCTCGATTAGATTCCAGTCTTTAACTCACTCCCGGGTATGTTATTCTACATATAAACCACCCCGAACCCCTCGATTAGATTCCAGTCTGTAACTCACTCCCGGGTATGTTATTCTATATATAAACCACCCCGAACCCCTCGATTAGATTCCAGTCTGTAACTCACTCCCGGGTATGTTATTCTATTTTAAACCACCCCGAACCCCTCAATTAGATTCCAGTCTGTAACTCACTCCCGGGTATCTGTTATTCTATTTTAAACCACCCCGAACCCCTCGATTAGATTCCAGTCTGTAACTCACTCCCGGGTATGTTATTCTATATATAAACCACCCCGAACCCCTCGATTAGATTCCAGCACTTCCACATCACAAGTTGCGGAAGGGGTCCCCCCCATTTTAAAGTTGGTTAAAGGCTCTCCCTCTAATTTAAAGATGGAGAAGGGATGTCTCACAGGATATTGTCCTTTACACTCAATAATGTTAACAAATTTTTGAACATTTTCAGATTCCGCCTACACTTTCTCTTTCTCTCATCCTATCTCATTCCTTCTCTCCCTCTCCCACCCCATCTCTCTGCCACTCTATACATTTCTCTGTTTCTCTCTCTCACCCCATATCTTTACCTTACACTCGCTCCCCTCTCTTCATCTCTCTCTCTCAACTCATCCCTTTTTCTTTCGCTCGATCTCCCCTCTCTATTTCACTCGCTTACCCAGCTCTCTTTCCCTCTCACCCTGTCTCTCTGCCGCTCTGTCTCTCTATCTGTCGTTCCGTCTTTCTCTCTCTCTCTCACTCAGTACTTATCTCTGTTGCTCTGCTACTCTCTCTGTCGCTGCCATATCTCTCCCTTTCGCCTTGTCTCTCTGTTGCTCTCTTTCTATCTCTGTACCTCTTTCATCCAATCTATCTCTCCGTCTATCTCTCTCTCTCTCTTTCTCTCCCAGGAAAACAGAGAGTAATGGTTCATGGGAATTTTTCCGGCTGGATGTAGGATTGTAGTGGAGTTCCCCAGGGGTCAGTATTGGAACCCTGGATTTCCCTGATGTATATAAATGATTGAGATATTGGTGTGCAGGGGACCATTTCAGAGTTTGTGGATGGCACAAAACTTGGGAGAATGATAAACAGAGAGGGGGACAGTGTAGAGCATCAAAAGGACATTTACAAGTTGGGAGAGTGGGCAGATAGGTGGCCAATGATGTTCAATGTGGAGACGTTTGATGTGATGCATTTTGGTAGGAGAAACATGGACATGAAAAACAAAATTAGGGGTGTAATTTTGAAGGGGGTGCAGGAGCAGAAAGACCTGGGTGAAGATGTGCATATTTCATTGAAGGTTGCAGGACAGGTTGAGCGAGTGGTTCATAAAGCATATTGTATCCTGGGCTTTACTAATAGGGGCTTAGAGTACAAGAGCAGGGAGGTTCTGCTGAATTTATATAAGACGCTAGTTAGACCTCAGATGGAGTATTGTGTACAGTCCTGGGAGCCACACTATAGGAAGGATATGATTCCCGGGGCAGTGTGATTACGTGGGATGGAATTGAGATTTACACTCCTTCTGTGTTTGATGTTGGAATCAGCTTCATTTGAGGTGTGCTGTGTTTTGTAGACATTTTCAGATCTTTTTAAATAATTCCCTTTTTTTATAGACTGCATCACTGAGTGTGAATTGGAGCTTAGCATCCATTTTTTAAATTGTTTGAAAATAGTTTTAAACTTCGCCCCTAGTTCCAAACTCTCCCACAAGGGGAAACATCTTCTCCACATCCACCCTGTTAAGACCCCTCAGCAACTTACATCTTTCACTAAGATCACCTCTCCAAATTCTAAACTCCAATGGATACAAGCCCAGCCTGTCCAACCTTTCCTAATAAGAAAATCAGAATCCTTTCCTCATAAGGTCAGAGATGATGCGAAATGCCTCACACAATTGGCCTTGTCCTTGTCTTCATTGGCTTCTGAGCAACAACCTTCAATAACAATTATAATAATTTTGGGGAAAGGGCAGACGAGTGAGACCAGTGAAATTTTCCTTGCAGAGTGTCGAAAGTAGATTGATGGGCTGAATGTCCTCCTTCTGTGTTGTAAACTTTCTGTGTTACACACGCAGGTTAACATTTCATTCTCGAATAAGCTTCACTCTTTCCTCCATTGTAGGTTCCAGCACCTCCACATCACAAGTTGGGCAATGGATCTCCCTCCATTTTAAAGACGGGAATGGATCTTCCTCCACTTTAAAGATGGAGAAGACGTAGCCTAGTGGGACATAAGCAAGGCTTTTGGTAAGGTCCCACAAGGGAGAACGAAAGCGAAGGTAAGATCCCATGGGATCCAAGGCAATTTTTCAATTTGGATCCAGAATTGGCTGAGTGGCAGGAAGCAGAGGGTGATGGTCAAGGGGTGTTTTTGTGACTGAATCCCTGTGTCCAGTGGGGTTCCCCTGGGGTCGGTGTTGGGTCCCTTGCTGTGTGTGGTACGTATAAACAATTTAGACTTCAATGTAGGAGGGTTGATCAGCAAGTTTGTGGATGACACGATAATTGGTGGTGTGGTAAATAGTGAGGAGGAGAGCCTTAGATTACAGGCGGATATAGACGGACTGGTCAGTGGTTCAAGGACTTTAATCCGGATAAGTGTGAGGTGATGCACTTGGGCAGGACACACAAGGCACAGGAATATATGATGAATGGTAGGACCCTGGGATCTAATGCGCATTAGAGAGACCTTGGTGTGTATGTCCACTGGTCCCTTAAGGTAGTGGGACAGGTAAATAAGGTGTTTAAGAAGGCATATGAGATACTTTCCTTTATTAGCCGAGACATAGAATATAAGAGCAGGGAAGTCATGCTGGAACTGCATAAAACGCTGGTTAGGCCACAGCTAGAGTATTGCGTGTAGTTCTGGAGTCCGCATTGTAGGAAGGATGTGATTGCACTAGAGAGAGAGCAGAGGAGATTTACCAGGATGTTGCCTGGGCTGGAGAATGTAAGATATGAGGAGAGATAGGATAGACTTGGATTATTTTCCCATGAGCAGAGGAGATTGAGGAAGGACATGATTGAGGTGAATAAAATAATGAGGGGCATTGATAGGGTAGAGAGGAAGGAACTTTTCCCCTTGGTGGAGGGAACAATAACCACGGAGCATAGATTTAAGGCAGGGGGCAGGAGGGTTAGAGGGGAAGTAGGGAAGGATTTTTTCACCCAGAGGGTGGTGGGAATCTGGAACTCACTGCCTGAAAGGGGGTTAGAGGCAGAAACCCTCATAACATTTAAGAATATTTGGATGTGCACTTGCGATGCCTTGGCATAGAAGGCTGTGGGCCTAGTGCTGTAAAATAGGATTAGAATTGTTAGGTTCTTGTTCGATCGGCACAGACTTGATGGGCCAAAAGGCCTTTTTCTGTGCTGTTGACCTCTGTGACTCTATGACAGAGATATCCCTGCATTTTAAAGACGGAGAAGGGATCTACCTCAATTTTAAAGATTGAGAAAACATCTCCCTCCATTTTAATGACGGAGAAGGGATCTACCAACATTTTAAAGATGGAAAAGGGACCTCACTCTATTTTTAAGATGTAGGAGGTGTCGCCCTCCATTTAAAATATATAGAAGGGATCTCCGTACAATTTAAAATGGGGAAGGGATCCCCCTCCATTTTAATGATGTGGAAGGAATCCACTACATTTCAATTTGGACACAAACGCTCTCAAACACACAAACACACAATTGCACAGATATATTCTTTCTCATAAACGCAGACACACACACACATCCTCTCACACACAGACACACTCACGCACATATATTCTCTATTTCACACATACATACACACACACATTCTCTCTCACACTCACGCTACACAGATATATTATTCCTCATAGACACACACTCTCTCTCACACACTCACAAAGACATATTCTTTCTCATACACATGCTCACACAGACATACTCACAATCACACAGATGTATTCTCAAACGCACAAACATCCTCTCTCACACAGACACTGATTCTCTATCTCACCGATTCACACACAGACTCGTAGATCTATTCATTCTCATACACGCAAACACACACAATCTCACACACACATATATTCTTCCTCACACACAAACACACACACACACACCAACTCACACACATACACGCTCTCTCACACACACACACATATATACATTCTCTCTCTCATGTACACACAAAAACACGCACACACTTGCACAGATATTTACTTTTTCATAGACGCAGGCACACACACATAAAAACCAGGATCGCATTGAATGTCAGAACAGGGTTGGAGGGTTAAATGGCCTCTTGCTCTTTCCATGTGCTATGACCAATATCCTTTATTCACTGTCTGGCTCTCAGTCACCCACTTGGTCTGAGAGTCTCTATTTCTCATTCACTCGATCTGTGTCTTCTCTCCCTGCCTCTCTTCCTCTGAGAATCTAGTCTACAAACACCAGGCAGCCATTTTAGGTTTGTTCACAGTGGCCATTTTATGTCCCAACAGCAATGGGACATTTAGGACAGAGTTGACTCATGTAACATTAATATTTTAAACGTGACAGAGACACAGGTATGGAGACATAAATTCCACGTGTATTCCCTGGAATATTGAAGGATCCGGGCGTTCACTCCCACACTTTGCTGTTGTGATTTTGAATTCTGAATTTTCTAAAACTGAATCTGGAAGTAAAAACCCCCGGGATGGAATGATTCACATTCTTTCTGCTGCTGCAAAGCCCGTGTCTGTGTCTGTTTCTCAGTATTTATTAACAATTTAAGATAATAGGATAGAATGCCACTAGTTTGCCATAATTCAACTCGGTCAGAAATGTCCCAATGTTATGACCAATATCATTCTTTGATCGTCTGCCTGTTCATCCCCTCTCACTCTGTGTCTCTCTCTTTAACATTCCCTCATTCCGCGTCTGCTCTCTCTCTCTCTCTCTCTCTCTCTCTCCCTCTCAGATTCTGTAAGAAAAATCCCCAAACTCCAGGCGTCCATTTTAGGTTTGTTCACAGTGGCCATTTTATGTTCCCACAGCACTGGGACATTTATGACAGAGTTGACTCCTCACGAATGGTAAATTAGTCCTTTCAACGTGACAGAGACACAGATATCTCCCTCCATTTTAAAGATGGAGAAATTCTGTTTATCACTCAATAGGCCCTGTCTTTACTTGGTATCTAACCCTGTGCTGCCCCTTCCCTGGGCCTGTTTGATGGGACAGAGCAGAGGGAATGTTACTCTCTATCGAACCCCATACTGTATATGGTTTGGGTGTGTTTGTTGAACAGTGTAGATGAAGCTTTACACTGGAATATAGGTGAGGGGGTGATTTGATGAAATATTTCAGGATAATAATGCAAGTAGAGGTTTGAAAAAGACTAACTATTCCCGCCGGTTTGGGGAGTCTGGGCCTTGGGGTCATGGTTTTTCAACTATGTTTAGAATTTTAGAATATCAGGAGAGAAACTAAGAAACACTTTAAAACACCAAGTGTAGTATTAGTTTGGATCTCTCTCACATGAAAGGAAATTGATGCTGAGCCACTAGTCCATGTTTAAAACTGAGGCTGATAGATTTCTGTTAGCTAACACGCTGCAGAGATGTGAGACCAAGGGCTTCAATCACAGATCAGCCAGGATCTCATTGAATGTCAGAACAGGGTTGGAGGGTTAAATGGCCTCTTGCTCTTTCCATGTGCTATGACCAATATCCTTTATTCACTGTCTGGCTCTCAGTCACCCACTTGGTCTGAGAGTCTCTATTTCTCATTCACTCGATCTGTGTCTTCTCTCCCTGCCTCTCTTCCTCTGAGAATCTAGTCTACAAACACCAGGCAGACATGTTAGGTTTGTTCCCAGTGGCCATTTTATGTCCCCACAGCAATGGGACATTTAGGACAGAGTTGACCCCTCACGAATGGAAAATTAGTACTTTCAACGTGACAGAGACACAGATATCTCCCTCCATTTTAAAGACGGAAAAGGGATCTCCCTCCGTTTTAACGGTGGAGAAGTTATCTGCCTCCATTTTAAATATTGAGAATGGTTCTCGCTCCATTTCATCAGGTCTCTCTCTCCCTACCGCTTTGTCCTTCCCGTCGACTCGTCTCTCTGAGGATCTCTCTCATCCCATCGCTATTTCGGACACTCACTCCCCTCTCTCTGCCTCTCCCTCACCCCACCCATTTTTCTTTCACTCAATCGCCTCTCTCTATCTCTCTCCCTCGCCCTCTCTCTATTTCTCCCTCAGCCCATCTCATTGTCGCTATCTCCCTCTCTCTCTCCCCATCTCTCTCC
Organism: Cetorhinus maximus; assembly: GCF_964194155.1. Taxonomy (NCBI): domain Eukaryota; kingdom Metazoa; phylum Chordata; class Chondrichthyes; order Lamniformes; family Cetorhinidae; genus Cetorhinus; species Cetorhinus maximus. Next base: position 231,787 of record NW_027596543.1, on the reverse strand, counting down.
CCTTCACCCTCTCTGTCTATCATTTCATCTCTGTCATTCTCTGACCCTCTCTCTCGCCCTCTCTCTCTTTCTTTCTCACCCCATCTCACTCTCACTATTTCCCTCTCTATCTCGCACCCTCTCTCTTTCTTTCTCACCCCATCTCACTGTCACTATTTCCCTCTCTCTCTCACCCCATCTCTCTGCCCTTCACCCTCTCTCTCTGTCTCTCACTCTATCTCTGTCATTCTCTGACCCTCTCTCTATCGCCCCGTCTCTATCCCTGTCACCACCTCTCTCTGTCGCTCTCTCTCTCCCTCGCTCTGCCACTGTCTCTCTGTCACATTCGTTCTCTCTCACGCCTGTCTCTTTCTCCATCGCTCTCTTTCTCGCCTCGCCTTTCACTGTCTCTCTCTCACTACAACACCCTGCCCCTCTCTCTATCTCGCCCTGTATCTCTCTCTCTCGGCGAGTTTTGTCTCTCTTTCTCTATCTCAATCTGTCTCTCTCTCTCACCATCTCTCTGCCTCTCTCTCTCTCTCTCTCACACTCTCTCTCTCACTCCATCAGCCTCCCCCTCTCCCCACCATCCCCAATTTCCCTTTTCAGCAAATTTTGGGTGTGAAGCTGAAGGGAAAATATTTTCAGGGTTTCGGGGAAAGGACGGACGAGTGAGACCAGTGAAACTTTCCTTGCAGAGTGTCGAAAGTAGTTTGATGGGCTGACTGACCTCCTCGATTAGATTCCAGTCTATTACTCAATCGCGGGTATCTATTATTCTATATATAAACCCCCTGAACCCCTCGATTAGATTCCAGTCTGTAACTCAATCGCGGATATCTATTATTCTATATATAAACCCCCTGAACCCCTCGATTAGATTCAAGTCTGTAACTCACTCCCGGGTATCTGTTATACTAAATATGAACCCAACGAACCCTTCGATTAGATTCCAGCCTGTAACTCAATCCCGGGAATCTTTTATTCTATATATAAACCACCCCGAACCCCTCGATTAGATTCCAGTCTGTAACTCCCTCCCGGGTATATGTTATTCTGTATATAATCCACCCCGAACCCCTCGATTAGATTCCAGTCTGTAACTCACTCCCGGTTATCTGTTATTCCATATATAAAGCCCCTGAACCCCTCGATTAGATTCCAGCCTGTAACTCACTCCCGGGTATCTGTTATTCTATATATAAACCACCCCGAACCCCTCGATTAGTTTCCAGTCTGTAACTCACTCCCGGGTATATGTTATTCCATATATAAAGCCCCTGAACCCCTCGATTAGATTCCAGCCTGTAACTCACTCCCGGGTATCTGTTATTCTATATATAAACCACCCCGAACCCCTTGATTAGATTCCAGTCTGTAACTCACTCCCGGGTATCTGTTACTATATAAATAAACCCCCTGAAACCCACGATTAGATTCCAGTCTGTAACTCACTCCTGGGTATCTATTATTCTGTATATAATCCACCCCGAACCCCTTGATTAGATTCCAGTCTGTAACTCACTCCCGGGTATCTGTTATTCTATATATAAACCCCCTGAACCCCACGATTAGATTCCAGTCTGTAACTCACTCACGGGTATGTTATTCTATATATAATCCACCCCGAAGCCCTCGATTAGATTCCAGTCTGTAACTCACTGCCGGGTTTCTGATATACTAAATATGAACCCACCGAACCCCTCGATTAGAATCCAGCCTATAACTCAATCCCGGGTATCTGCTATTCCATATATAATCCACCCCGAACCCCGCGATTAGATTCCAGTCTGTAACTCACTCCCGGGTATCTGTTATTCTATATATAAACAACCCCGAACCCCTCGATTAGATTCCATTTTCTAACTCACTCCCGGGTATCTGTTATTCTATATATAAATCCCCCAAACCTCTCGAATTGATTCCAGTCTGTAACTTCATCTCGGGAATCTGTGATTGTATCTATAAAACCCTCAAACCCCTCAATTAGATTCCAGTCTGTAACTCAATCTCGGGCATCTGTGATTGTATAAATTAAACTCCGAATCTCTCGATTAGATTTCAGCTTGTAACTCACTCTCCTCCATCAGTGATTCTATATATAAACCCACCAAACACCTCTATTAGATTCCAGTCTGTAACTCACTCGCGGGTCTCTGTTATTCTATATATAAACCACCTCGAACATCTCGATTTGATTCCAGTCTGTAACTCACTCCCGGGTATCTGTTATTCTATATATAAACCACCACAAAACCTTCGATTTGATTCCAGTCATACTCACTCTTGGTTATCTGTGATTCTATATTTAAACCCCCTGAACACCTCGATTAGATTCCAGTCTGTAACTCATTCTCACCTATCTGATTATCTATATTTAAACCATCCCGAAAACGTCTATTAGATTCTAATCTGTAACTCACTCCCGGGTATCTGTTAGCCTATATAAATACACCCCACTCTCCTCAATTAGAATCCAGTCTGTAACTCACTCCCGGGTCTCTGTTATTCTATATATAAACCACCCCGAACCCCTCGATTAGATTCCAGTCTGTAACATACTCCCGGGTATCTGTTATTCTATATATAAACCACCCCTAACCCCTCGATTAGATTCCAGTCTGAAACTCACTCCCGGGTATCTGTTCTATATATAAACCCCCGGAACCCCTCGATTAGATTCCAGTCTGTAACTCACTCCCAGGTATCTGTTATTCTGTATATATACCACCCCGAACCCCTCGATTAGATTCAAGTCTGTAACTCACTCCTGGGTATCTGTTATTCTATATTTCAACCCGCTGAACCCCTCGATTAGATTCCAGTCTTTAACTCACTCCCGGGTATGTTATTCTACATATAAACCACCCCGAACCCCTCGATTAGATTCCAGTCTGTAACTCACTCCCGGGTATGTTATTCTATATATAAACCACCCCGAACCCCTCGATTAGATTCCAGTCAGTAACTCACTCCCGGGTATGTTATTCTATTTTAAACCATCCCGAACCCCTCGATTAGATTCCAGTCTGTAACTCACTCCCGGGTATGTTATTCTATTTTAAACCACCCCGAACCCCTCGATTAGATTCCAGTCTGTAACTCACTCCCGGGTATGTTATTCTATATATAAACCACCCCGAACCCCTCGATTAGATTCCAGCACTTCCACATCACAAGTTGCGGAAGGGGTCTCCCCCCATTTTAAAGTCGGTTAAAGGCTCTCCCTCTAATTTTAAGATGGAGAAGGGATATCTCACAGGATATTGTTCTTTACACTCAATAATGTTAACAAATTTTTGAACATTTTCAGATTCCGCCTACACTTTCTCTTTCTCTCATCCTGTCTCATTTCTTCTCTCCCTCTCCCACCCCATCTCTCTGCCACTCTATACATTTCTCTGTTTCTCTCTCTCACCCCATATCTTTACCTTACACTCGCTCCCCTCTCTTCATCTCTCTCTCTCAACTCATCCCTTTTTCTTTCGCTCGATCTCCCCTCTCTATTTCACTCGCTTACCCAGCTCTCTTTCCCTCTCACCCTGTCTCTCTGCCGCTCTGTCTCTCTATCTGTCGTTCCGTCTTTCTCTCTCTCTCTCACTCAGTACTTATCTCTGTTGCTCTGCTACTCTCTCTGTCGCTGCCATATCTCTCCCTTTCGCCTTGTCTCTCTGTTGCTCTCTTTCTATCTCTGTACCTCTTTCATCCAATCTATCTCTCCGTCTATCTCTCTCTCTCTCTTTCTCTCCCAGGAAAACAGAGAGTAATGGTTCATGGGAATTTTTCCGGCTGGATGTAGGATTGTAGTGGAGTTCCCCCGGGGTCAGTATTGGAACCCTGGATTTCCCTGATGTATATAAATGATTGAGATATTGGTGTGCAGGGGACCATTTCAGAGTTTGTGGATGGCACAAAACTTGGGAGAATGATAAACAGAGAGGGGGACAGTGTAGAGCATCAAAAGGACATTTACAAGTTGGGAGAGTGGGCAGATAGGTGGCCAATGATGTTCAATGTGGAGACGTTTGATGTGATGCATTTTGGTAGGAGAAACATGGACATGAAAAATAAAATTAGGGGTGAAATTTTGAAGGGGGTGCAGGAGCAGAAAGACCTGGGTGGAGATGTTCATAGATCATTGAAGGTGGCAGGACAGGTTGAGCGAGTGGTTCAAAAAGCATATCGTATCCTGGACTTTACTAATAGGGGCATAGAGTACAAGAGCAGGGAGGTTATGCTGAATTTATATAAGACGCTAGTTAGACCTCAGATGGAGTATTGTGTACAGTCCTGGGAGCCACACTATAGGAAGGATATGATTCCCGGGGCAGTGTGATTACGTGGGATGGAATTGAGATTTACACCCCTTCTGTGTTTGATGTTGGAATCAGCTTCATTTGGGGTGTGCTGTGTTTTGTAGACATTTTCAGATCTTTTTAAATAATTCCCTTTTTTTATAGACTGCATCACTGAGTGTGAATTGGAGCTTAGCATCCATTTTTAAAATTGTTTGAAAATAGTTTTAAACTTCGCCCCTAGTTGCAAACTCTCCCACAAGGGGAAACATCTTCTCCACATCCACCCTGTTAAGACCCCTCAGGAACTTACATCTTTCACTAAGACCACCTCTCCAAATTCTAAACTCCAATGGATACAGGCCCAGCCTGTCCAACCTTTCCTCATAAGAAAATCGGAATCCTTTCCTCATAAGGTCAGAGATGATGAGAAATGCCTCACACAATTGGCCTTGTCCTTGTCTTCATTGGTTTCTGAGCAACAACCTTCAATAATAATTATAATAATTTCGGGGAAAGGGCAGACGAGTGAGACCAGTGAAATTTTCCTTGCAGAGTGTCGAAAGTAGATTGATGGGCTGAATGGCCTCCTTCTGTGTTGTAAACTTTCTGTGTTAGACACGCAGGTTATCATTTCATTCTCGAATAAGCTTCACTCTTTCCTCCATTGTAGGTTCCAGCACTTCCACATCACAAGTTGGGCAATGGATCTCCCTCAATTTTAAAGACAGGAATGGATCTCCCTCCATTTTAAAGACGGGAATGGATCTTCCTCCTTTTTAAAGATGGAGAAGACATAGCCTAGTGGGACATAAGCAAGGCTTTTGATAAGGTCCCACAAGGGAGAATGAAAGCGAAGGTAAGAGCCCATGGGATCCAAGGCAGTTTTTCAATTTGGATCCAGAATTGGCTGAGTGGCAGGAAGCAGAGGGTGATGGTCAAGGGGTGTTTTTGTGACTGGATCCCTGTGTCCAGTTGGGGTTCCACAGGGTCGTTCTTGGGTCCCTTGCTGTGTGTGGTATGTATAAACGATTTAGACATATACTTTCTCAAAAAACATGCTCACACAGACATAGTCTAAATCACACAGATGTATTCTCAAATGCAAACACATCCTCTCTCTTACAGACACTGATTCTCTATCTCACCAATTCACACACAGCCTCGCAGATCTATTCTTTCTCATACACGCAAACACACACAATCTCACACACACATATATTCTTCCTCACAGACAAACACACACACACACCAACTCACACACATACACGCTCTCTCACACACACACACATATATACATTCTCTCTCTCTCATGTACACACAAACACACGCACACACTTGCACAGATCTATACTATCTCATAGACGCAGGCACACACACATAAAAACCAGGATCGCATTGAATGTCAGAACAGGGTTGGAGGGTTAAATGGCCTCTTGCTTTTTCCATGTGCTAGGACCAATATCCTTTATTCACTGTCTGGCTCTCAGTCACCCACTTGGTCTGAGAGTCTCTATTTCTCATTCACTCGATCTGTGTCTTCTCTCCCTGTCTCTCTTCCTCTGAGAATCTAGTCTACAAACACCAGGCAGCCATTTTAGGTTTGTTCACAGTGGCCATTTTATGTCCCAACAGCAATGGGACATTTAGGACAGAGTTGACTCCTCACTCATGTAACATTAGTATTTTAAACGTGACAGAGACACAGGTATGGAGACATAAATTCCACGTGTTTTCCCTGGAATATTGAAGGATCCGGGCGTTCAGTCCCACACTTTGCTGTTGTGAATTTGAATTCTGAATTTTCTAAAACTGAATCTGGAAGTAAAAACCCCCGGGATGGAATGATTCACATTCTTTCTGCTGCTGCAAAGCCCGTGTCTGTGTCTGTTTCTCAGTATTTATTAACAATTTAAGATAATAGGATAGAATGCCACTAGTTTGCCATAATTCAACTCGGTCAGAAATGTCCCAATGTTAGGACCGATATCCTTTTTTGATCGTCTGCCTGTTCATCCCCTCTCACTCTGTGTCTCTCTCTTTAACATTCCCTCATTCCGCGTCTGCTCTCTCTCTCTCTCTCTCTCTCTCCCTCTCTCAGATTCTGTAAGAAAAATCCCCAAACTCCAGGCAGCCATTTTAGGTTTGTTCACAGTGGCCATTTTATGTCCCCACAGCACTGGGACATTTATGACAGAGTTGACTCCTCACGAATGGTAAATTAGTCCTTTCAACGTGACAGAGACACAGATATCTCCCTCCATTTTAAAGATGGAGAAATTCTGTTTATCACTCAATAGGCCCTGTCTTTACTTGGTATCTAACCCTGTGTTGCCCCTTCCCTGGGCCTGTTTGATGGGACAGAGCAGAGGGAATGTTACTCTCTATCGAACCCCATACTGTATTTGGTTTGGGTGTGTTTGTTGAACAGTGTGGATGAAGCTTTACACTGGAATTTAGGTGAGGGGGTGATTTGATGCAATATTTCAGGATAATAATGCAAGTGGAGGTTGGAAAAAGACTAACTATTCCCGCTGGTTTGGGGAGTCTGGGCCTTGGGGTCATGGTTTTTCAACTATGTTTAGAATTTTAGAATTTCAGGAGAGAAACTAAGAAACACTTTAAAACGCCAAGTGTGGTATTAGTTTGGATCTCTCTCACATGAACGGAAATTGATGCTGAGCCACTAGTCCATGTTTAAAACTGAGGCTGATAGATTTCTGTTAGCTAACACGCTGCAGAGATATGAGACCAAGGGCTTCAATCACAGATCAGCCAGGATCTCATTGAATGTCAGAACAGGGTTGGAGGGTTAAATGGCCTCTTGCTCTTTCCATGTGCTATGACCAATATCCTTTATTCACTGTCTGGCTCTCAGTCACCCACTTGGTCTGAGAGTCTCTATTTCTCATTCACTCGATCTGTGTCTTCTCTCCCTGTCTCTCTTCCTCTGAGAATCTAGTCTACAAACACCAGGCAGCCATTTCAGGTTTGTTCCCAGTGGCCATTTTATGTCCCCACAGGAATGGGACATTTAGGACAGATTTGACTCCTCACGAATGGAAAATTAGTACTTTCAACGTGACAGAGACACAGATATCTCCCTCCATTTTAAAGACGGAAAAGGGAACTCCCTCCGTTTTAACGGTGGAGAAGTTATCTGCCTCCATTTTAAATATTGAGAATGGTTCTCGCCCCATTTCGTCAGGTCTCTCTCTCCCTACCGCTTTTTCCTTCCCTCGACTCGTCTCTCTGAGGATCTCTCTCATCCCATCGCTATTTCGGACACTCACTCCCCTCTCTCTGCCTCTCCCTCACCCCACCCATTTTTCTTTCATTCAATCGCCTCTCTCTATCTCTCTCTCTTGCCCTCTCTCTCTTTCTCCCTCAGCCCATCTCATTGACGCTATCTCCCTTTCTCTCGCCCCATCTCTCTCCCCTTCACCCTCTCTGTCTTTCATTTTATCTCTCTGTCATTCTCTGACCCTCTCTCTCTCGCTCTCTCTCTCTTTCTTTCTCACCCCATCTCACTCTCACTATTTCCCGCTCTCTCTCTCTCTCGCGCTCTCTCTCTTTCTTTCTCACCCCATCTCACTCACTATTTCCCTCACTCTCTCTCTCTCATCCTATCTCTCTTTCTTTCTCACCCCATCTCACTCTCACTGTTTCCCTCTCTCTCTCTCTCTCTCTCGCGCTCTCTCTCTTTCTTTCTCACCCCATCTCACTGTAACTATTTCCCTCTCTCTCTCACCCCATCTCTCTGCCCTTCACCCTCTCTCTCTCACCCCATCTCACTCTCACTAATTCCATCTCTCTCTCTCTCTCGCGCTCTCTCTCTTTCTTTCTCATCCCATCTCACTGTAACTATTTCCCTCTCTCTCTCACCCCATCTCTCTGCCCTTCACCCTCTCTCTCTGTCTCTCATTCTATCTCTGTCATTCTCTGACCCTCTCTCTATCGCCCCGTCTCTATCCCTATCACCACCTCTCTCTGTCGCTCTCTCTCCCTCGCTCTGCCACTGACTCTCTGTCACATTCGTTCTCTCCCACGCCTGTCTCTTTCTCCATGGCTCTCTTTCTCGCCTCGCCTTTCACTGTCTCTCTCTCACTACAACACCCTGCCCCTCTCTCTCTCTCGCCCTGTCTCTCTCTCTCTCTCGGCGAGTTTTGTCTCTCTTTCTCTATCTCAATCTGCCTTTCTCTCACCATCTCTCTGCCTCTCTCTCTCACATACTCTCTCTCTCACTCCATCAGCCTCCCCCTCTCCCCACCATCCCCAATTTCCCTTTTCAGCAAATTTTGGGCGTGAAGCTGAAGGGAAAATATTTTCAGGGTTTCGGGGAAAGGGCGGACGAGAGAGACCAGGGAAACTTTCCTTGCAGCGTGTCGAAAGTAGTTTGATGGGCTGAATGGCCTCCTCGATTAGATTCCAGTCTGTTACTCAATCGGAGGTATCTGTTATTCTATATATTATCCACCCCGAACCCCTCAATAAGATTCCAGCCTGTAACTCACTCCCGGGTATCTGTTATTCTACATATAAACCACCCCGAACCCCTCGATTAGATTCCAGTCTGTAAGTCACTGCCAGGTATCTGTTATTCTATATATAAACCACCCTGAACCCCTCGGTTAGATTCCAGTCTGTAACTCACTCCCGGGTATCTGTTATTCTATATATAAGCCACCCTGAACCCCTCGGTTAGATTCCAGTCTGTAACTCACTCCCGGTTATCTGTTATTCTATATATAATCCACCCGGAACCCCTCGATTAGATTCCAGTCTGTAACTCACTCCTGTTATTTGTTATTCTGTATATGAACCACCCCGAACCCCTCGATTAGATTCCAGCCTGTAACTCACTCCCGGGTATATGTTATTCTATATATAAACCATCCCGAATCCCTCGATTAGATCCAGTCTGTAACTCACTCCCGGGTATGTTATTCTATATAGAAACCACCCCCAACCCCTCGATTAGATTCCAGCACTTCCACACCACAAGTAGAGGAAGGGGTCTCCCCCATTTTAAAGTTGGTTAAAGGCTCTCCCTCTAATTTTAAGATGGAGAAGGGATGTCTCACAGGATATTGTCCTTTAAACTCAATAATGTTCACACATTTTTGAACATTTTCAGTTTCCCCTTACACTTTCTCTCATCCTGTCTCGTTCCTTCTCTCCCTCTCCCACCCCATCTCTCTGCCACCCTATATATTTCTCTGTTTCTCTCTCTCACCCCATATCTTTACCCTACACTCGCTCCCCTCTCTTCATCTCTCTCTCTCAACTCATCCCTTGTTTATCGCTTGATCTCCTCTCTCTATCTCACTCGCTTACCCAGCTCTCTTTCCCTCTCTCCCTACCTCTCTTCCTCTGAGAATCGAGTCTACAAACACCAGGCAGCCATTTTAGGTTTGTTCACAGTGGCCATTTTATGTCCCCACAGCAATGGGACATTTAGGACAGAGTTGACTCCTCACTCATGTAACATTAATATTTTAAACGTGACAGAGACACAGGTATGGAGACATGAATTCCCTGTGTATTCCCAGGAATATTGAAGGATCCGGGCGTTCAGCCCCACACTTTGCTGTTGTGAATTTGAATTCTGAATTTTCTAAAACTGAATCTGGAAGTAAAAACCCCCGGGATGGAATGATTCACATTCATTCTGCTTCTACAAAGCCCATGTCTGTGTCTGTTTCTCAGTATTTATTAACTGTTTAAGATAAGCCTGTCTCTTTCTCCATCGCTCTCTTTCTTGCCTCGCCATTCACTGTCTCTCTCTCACTACAACACCCTGCCCCTCTCTCTATCTCGTCCTGTCCCTCTCTCTCTCTCGGTGAGTTTTGTCTCTCTTTCTCTATCTCAATCTGTCTCTCTCACCATCTCTCTGCCTCTCTCTCTCATTTACTCTCACTCTCACTCCATCAGCCTTCCCCTCTCCCCACCATCCCGAATTTCTCTTTTCAGCAAATTTTGGGTGTGAAGCTGAAGGGAAAATATTTTCAGGGTTTCGGTGAAAGGGCGGACGAGTGAGACCAGTGAAACTTTTCTTGCGGAGTGTCGAAAGTAGTTTGATGGGCTGAATGGCCTCCTCGATTAGATTCCAGTCTGTAACTCAGTCCCGGATATCTGTTATTCTATATATAAACCCCCTGAACCCCTCGATTAGATTCCAGTCTGTAACTCACTCCCGGGTATCCGTTATTCTATATATAAACCCCCTGAACCCCTCGATTAGATTCCAGTCTGTAACTCACTCCCGGGTATCTGTTATTCTATATATAATCCACCCCGAACCTCTCGATTAGATTCCAGTATGTAACTCACTCCCGGGTATGTGTTACTCTGTATATCAACCACCCCGAACCCTTCGATTAGATTCCAGCCTGTGACTCACTCCCGGGTATCTGTTATTCTATATATAATCCACCCCGAACCCCTCGATTAGATTCCAGCCTGTAACTCACTCTCGGGTATGATATTCTATATATAAACCACCCCGAAGCCCTCGATTAGATTCCAATCAGGAACTCACTCCCGGGTATCTGTTATTCAATATATAAACCCCCCCGAACCCCTCGATTAGATTCCAGTCTGTAACTCACACCTGGGTATCTGTTATTCAATATATAAACCACCCCGAACCCCTCGATTAGATTCCAGTCTGTAACTCACTCCCGGGTATGATATTCTATATATAAACCCCCCCGAACCCCTCGATTAGATTCCAGAACTTCCACATCACAAATTGAGGAAGGGGTCTCCCCCATTTTAAAGTTGGTTAAAGGCTCTCCCTCTAATTTTAAGATGGAGAAGGGATATCTCACAGGATATTGTTCTTTACACTCAATAATGTTAACACATTTTTGAATATTTTCAGTTTCCCCCTATACTTTCTCTTTCTCTCATCCTGTCTCATTTCTTCTCTCCCTCTCCCAGCCCATCTCTCTGCCACTCTATACATTTCTCTGTTTCTCTCTCTCACCCCATATCTTTACCCTACACTCGCTCCCCTCTCTTCATCTCTCTCTCTCATCTCATCCCTTTTTTATCGCTTGATCTCCTCTCTCTATCTCACTCGCTTACCCAGCTCTCTATCCCTCTCTCCCTCCCTCTCTTCCTCTGAGAATCTAGTCTACAAACACCAGGCAGCCATTTCAGGTTTGTTCACAGTGGCCATTTTATGTCCCCACAGCAATGGGACATTTAGGACAGAGTTGACTCATGTAACATTAGTATTTTAAACGTGACAGAGACACAGGTATGGAGACATAAATTCCACGTGTATTCCCTGGAATATTGAAGGATCCGGGCGTTCCCTCCCACACTTTGCTGCTGTGAATTTGAATTCTGAATTTTCTAAAACTGAATCTGGAAGTAAAAACCCCCGGGATAGAATGATTCACATTCTTTCTGCTGCTGCAAAGCCCGTGTCTGTGTCTGTTTCTCAGTATTTATTAACAATTTAAGATAATAGTTTAGAATGCCACAAGTTTGCCATAATTTCTGGAAAGAGGGTTGAAACAGAGGGGCTGAGGTAGCAAAACAAGAGGAGGGGGTGTGAATAGACACAGGATCTGGGGGTCTCTAATGTGTAGACACTGCCCAGCTCCCAGTCACATCTTTTAGAAAAGGCCGAATTGCGAAAATGAATCCAGGGACAGTGAAGCAAGTGACTCACTAACAATGAGAGCATTTTAAACATTCATTCATTCACTGCAAAGCGCTCAGTCTTTCTGAGGTTCTGAAGGGGTCGGGGGTCTTCACTGTCTTGGTCCCTCCCCAACTTGCTGCCTCTCTCTCTCTGTGTAAATATTGCCCCATTTAAAAAGTGCTGTGCAGAGCTGACTGCACCCTTTGGGATCTTGCTGTGCACAAATTCCCTGCAGTGTTTCATACTGTGCCACAACCAGTTAATTGATTAAAAATGTGCTGATTGGACTGATTTCCTGTCCCTCAGGAGCCCTTTACCAAGTCCTAACTGTGAGAGTGTGTAAAAGTTTGTGCTAATTCCTGAATAATGCTGGTGTTTTAGGCAGGGCGATGAATTGGGAGGTGGAACAGTCATTTGAATTCAGTCTCTCTAGGATGTGTCCCTACGTTACAACAGAGAGAGAGGGGGGAGATTGAGGGAAACAGGAAAAGACAGTGAAACAGAGGCAGGGGTTGGGGGTGCGGAAGAGACACAGGGTCCGGGTGGGGTTAGGGGAGGGTCTCCAGTGTGGAGTCAGTGCCCAGCTCCCAGTCTCTGCAGAAAAGCCTCAGTCACACCCTCCCGGGGACGCCTGGTTTGTAAAAATCGATGCTGGGACGGAGTTTCAAAAGTCTCCCCCAGGAAGCAGCAGCTTGTTCCCGGTTTGAAGAGAAGGAGTTTAGACCTTTCTGGGGATGTGTCCGGACTCAGAGCACACATGGTGCCCGGGGGGTGGGGGAGAGGTGGAAGAGGGAGGGTTACAGCAGGCATGAGGCTGGGGAAGGAAATGTGTCTCCCTGTTCCCATCCGGATAGCATTACATTGCTGCCTGTGGGATCCCCCTGTGCAGAAACGGCCTGCAGCTTTTCCTGAACTGCAGCAGGGAACACACGACGTTTCTGGGGGAGGAGGTGGAATTTCCCTGTCTCTGTCACTCCAGCTTTCGCTCTCCCTCTCTCTTTCCAGACAGGACCCCTTGCTGCTCCTGTCCACTGAGGGTTAACCCCAGGACAGACATGGTTTCAACAAGGGCCAATCATTACTTTTGGTTTAATAATAAATCTATATTTCTTTCCCCTGTTGGTTGTGTTACTCCAGTTCCAAACCCTGATCTCACACAAACCCCCAAAACACTGGCAGTAATCGCATTCCCCAACCCACTCTCCCTCTCACCCCAACCCACTCTCCCTCTCACCCCAACCCACTCTCCCTCTCACCCCAACCCACTCTCCCTCTCACCCCAACCCACTCTCCCTCTCACCCCAACCCACTCTCCCTCTCACCCCAACCCACTCTCCCTCTCACCCCAACCCACTCTCCCTCTCACCCCAACCCACTCTCCCTCTCACCCCAACACACTCTCCCTCTCACCCCAACCCACTCTCCCTCTCACCCCAACCCACTCTCCCTCTCACCCCAACCCACTCTCCCTCTCACCCCAACCCACTCTCCCTCTCACCCCAACCCACTCTGCCTCTCACCCCAACCCACTCTCCCTCTCACCCCAACCCACTCTCCCTCTCACCCCAACCCACTCTCCCTCTCACCCCAACCCACTCTCACCCTAACCCACTCTCCCTCTCAGCCCAACCCTCTCACACCAACCCACTCTCCCTATCACCACTCCCTGTCCTGGTAGTCTTTGATGGGGACAGTATAGAGGGAGATTTACTCTGTATCTAACCCCGTTCTGTACCTGCCCTGGGGGTGTTTGATGGGGACGGTGTAGAGGGAGATTTACTCAGTATCTAACACCGTGCTGTTCCTGCTCTGGGAGTGTATGATGGGCACAGTGTAGGGGGAGCTTTACTCTGTATCTAACCCCGTGCTGTACCAGTCCTGGGAGTGTTTGATGGGGACAGTATAGAGGTAGATTTACTCTTATATAACCTTGAGCTGTACCAGTCCTGGGAGTGTTTGATGGAGACAGTGTAGAGGGAGATTTACTCTGTATCTAACCCCGTGCTGTACATGCCCTGGGAGTGTATGATGGCCACAGTGTAGAGGGAGCTTTACTCTGTATCTAACCCTGATCTGTTCCAGTCCTGGGAGTGTTTGATAGGGACAGTATAGAGGGAGCTTTAATCTGTTCCTAACCCTGTCCAGTTCCTGTCCAGGGAGTGTTTGATGGGGACAGTATAGAGGGAGCTTTACTCTGTATCTAACCCCGTGGTGTATTTCCTGGGAGTGTTTGATGTGGACAGTGTAGAGGTTGCATTACTCTGTATCTAACCCCGTGCTGTACCTGCCCTGGGAGTGTTTGATGGGGACAGTATCGAGGGAGTTTTACTCTGTATCTAACCCTGTTCTGTTCCTGTGCAGGGAGTGTTTGATGGGGACAGTATCGAGGGAGCTTTACTCTGTATCTAGCCCCTGCTGCATCATCTCTGGGAGTGTTTGTTGGCAACATTCTCGCCCAAAACAAAAACAATCCACAAATCAGGCCTAATAAATTGAACATCAGTTTCCTTGTTTGATTCTCCCTGGTCTGTTCTGATTCTCTGATAGATCCCTCGTGTTTACCCTCCACATGAGCAGTCTTCCTAATCCCGTCTACCTGTCCTGCTCCCAACGCGGCATCCGACTACAATAAGGCCAGTGATACAGGAGCGTCTCAGCGAGTGAGACAGGTGAGTCTTGAACCTGACCTGGGTGTATGTGAGTGACCCGGGTTAATCCGACACTCCAGGGACAGTTTAGACAGTTCGAGTGCATCACAGCTTTGCCAGAATGAGACCTGGATTCCAAGGGTTAAATTGCAAAGTGAGATTGCACAAACTCGGGTTGTATTCACTGAAATTTAGTAGCATCAGGGGTGACTTGATCAAATGGTCAAATCCTATTGATGTTACCTGTATGTTGCAAAGTTATTCTAATAATTTTCATCCCACAGAGTAAAAATTTCTGTGATTCTGTGTCTGAGTCAGAACTTCAGATAGTTCAGATTCACTGTTTAAAATAAGCAGTCACTTTTCTGTGGTGGTTTTTGAGATTGAGTATGGATCTCAGAATCTGTCAGTGGAAGGGAGTTTCTACAGAGATAGGAAATGGGATTGATGAATAAAGGTGCAGGATTTTGTTCACTGCATTAGATTGTGTCTGTTGCAGTTTCCCAGGAGTTTACATTTTCATGGGAAAGGGATGATCATCCAATGTCAACAATTCAATTTCTTCAGACAAGTGAAAACGCAAGAGAAAGAAGGAATATACCAACACTGGAACAAACAGGCAACCGTATGAGGAAGGTTTCAATTCTCTGCATGTTTTAATGTGAATTCCTGAGCTAAAGATTGAAATAAACAGGAGTTTAAATCTCACACTGGGAAGCCGTACAATTTCAGTCCTGTTAGCCTAAAATTAAAAATAAATATCTACAATTAAAAATTTCTTGTACAAAGAGAATTTGACCCTGTATCGAACCCCATAATGTATTTGGGTTGGGAGTGTTTGATGACAGTGTAGCCAAAGCTTTAATTTGAAACAAGTTTCTGCAAACGTCAATTGACACAAAGTCTCTTGTTAATGTTTCAATCTGAGGATGATAGATTTTTGTTAGGCAAAGGTGTAAAGAGATATGGAGGTCGATCAGAGATCAGTCAGGATCTCATTGAATGTCAGAAACAGGGTGTGGGGAGAAATGGAATCTTCCTCTTCCAATGTACTATGATAAATATCCTTCCTTCAATCTCTTGTCTCTCGGTCTCCCTCTCGATCTGTGTCTCTGTCTTCTTCTCACTCGCTCTCTCTCTCTCTCTCTCTTCCTCTCTCAGAATCTATATAAATGACACAAACACCAGTCAGCCTTTTAGGTTTGTTCACAGGGGCCATATTATGTGCCCACAGCACTGGGACATTTCTGACAGAGTTGACTCCTCAGGAATGTGACATTGGTACTTTCAACGTGACAGAGACACAACTATGGAGACACTGATCAGACACTCATCCCCCAGACACCGCATTTTGCACGGGTTCCAGGTCATCACCACTCGCTGGTTTAAAAAGATTTTCACCACATCCCCCCCCTTCATCCCTTTCTCAAAACCTTCACCCTGTCTCTCCCCCTGTCACCATCGAACCAATTTTTTGAATTTGACTCTGTATGGACCCCATACTGTAATTGGGTTGGGAGTGTTTGATGAACAGTGTAGTCAAAGCTTCACTCTGAAACACTGGAATTGAGGTTAAGGGGTGATTTGATCAAATGCTTCAAGATACTAATGTAAATGAATCATGTTTTTTATAGCCAGGCATGTTGAAAAATATTTGGAGCTTTACCCTTTTCTCCAGCTGATGAATTTTAATTTGAACACTTTTTAAATTGAACTCAAATTCAAAGGTGAATGACGCTTTTTAATCTCATAACTCAATTGTTGTGGGAGCTTTACTCTGTATGGAACCCCATGCTGTACCTGTTCTAGGAGCGTTTGATGGGGACAATTTAACAACAACTTTAATTCCTATCTTACCCCGCGCTGTCCAATAACGGATGCAGATTCAGATAAATCGGATGTTTCATTTCTGTGTCACTTTCTGTATCTTGAAGCTTCCATTTGGAGCTGGAAATCTGTCAGTTGATGAATGTTGTCTTGAAAATTTCACCCTGAATAGTGTGAGCCTTAGTATTGTGGAAACGTGTGAAGAAAGTGTTTGCATTCACACATTCCTACATTGTGAAATGTAAGTTACCTTTGAACCAATAGGATGTGGGGCCAGGGAGTCTGAATGGGCAACAGGATTTGGATGATTAAAGAGTGAATGTTAATGATGTCCTTTGAAGGAGCCGTTTACTGTAAATGTCCCGAGACAATGAAATGGTTCCCCAATGTCTGAATAACTTTCCAAGTCCGCAGAGACATGAAGGGGGCAGAGCTATTGTAAGTTACAGATCATGAGATACCAGTGAATCACAGAATTGAAGTTGTGGGGCCCTCTCCTGCTTCAGAATGTCAGTTTTGATGTTTAACTCTGTGAAACTTGGCTAATGATTCTTAAAGCAGAAAGTTCCAATCCAATCTGTAACCTGCACTTCAAATTCCAAAGAGATATGTGCAGCTTAAGTGAATGGGTGAAATAGTGCAAGATGGGATTCATTGTAGGCAAATGTGTGGCTCCTCACTTTAAAAAGGATGGAACAGGTTCCATTATAAATGGTGAAAAGCTGCAAACAGTGAGGGTCCAGAGAGTCCCTATGCATTTGTGTCAAGACTAAGAAAACATCAAACAGTTCCAATGAGAAATTAAATTTGATATTTGGGATAAAGCTGGTTAAAAACTCACACTACCCATTCCATGAATCAGCCTCTGTAACCTGCACTTCAGCACATCACAAGAAAAATGATATTTTCAACGGTTCTTGATTCCAGTCTGTAACTCAATCCCTATATATAAACCCCCTGATCCCCTCTATTAGATTCCAGTCTGTAGCTCACTCCCGCGTATCTATTATTCTATATATAAACCCACTGAACCCCTCGATTAGATTCCAGTCTGTAACTCAATCCCGGGTATCGATTATTCTATATATAAACCCATTGCACCCCTTAATTAAATTCCGGCCTGTAACTCAATCCCGGGTATCTATGATTCTATATATAAACCCCCTGAACCCCTCGATTAGATTCCAGTCTGTAATTCACTCCCGGCTATCTATTATTCTATATATAAACCCCTCAATCCCTTCGATGAGATACCTTTCTGTAACTCACTCCCGGATATCTTTTATTCGATATGTATTGTATATACATGATTTATAGATAAACCACCCCGAACCCCTCGATTAAATTCCCGTCTGTAACTCACTGCCGGGTGTTTGTTATTCTATATATAAACCACCACGAACCCCTCCGTTATATTCCAGTCTGTAAATCACTGCCGGGTGTCTTTTATTCTGTATATAAACCGCCACGAACCCCTCAATTAGATTCCAGTCTGTAACTCACTCCCGGGAATCTGTTTTTCTATATATGGACCACCCCAAACCCCTCGATTTGATTCCAGTCTGTAAATCATTCCCGTGTAACTGTTATTCTGTATATAAATGTCCCAAACCCCTCGACTAGAATTCAGTCTGTTACTCATTCCAGGGCTTCTGTTATTCTATATATATTACATTCATATGATTTATATATAAACCACCCGAACCCCTCGATTTGATTCCAGTCTGTAAATCACTATCGGGTATCTGTGATTCTATATATAAATCCTCCAAACCCCTCGATTAGATTCCAGTCTGTAACTCACTCTCGGGTATCTGTGATTCTATATATAAATCCCTCAAACTGCTCGATTTGTTTCCAGTCTGTAGCTCACTCTCGGGTATCTATTATTCTGTATATAAATTCCCCAAACCCCTCGATTAGATTCCAGTCTGTAACGCACCCTCGGGTATCTGTTATTCTATATATAAATCCACCAAACCCCTCGATTTGATTCCAGTCTGTATCTCACCCCCAGTTATCTGTTATTCTATATATAATTCTCCCAAAACCCTCAATTAGATTCCAGTCTGTAACTCCATCACGGGTATCTGTTATTCTTTATATAATCCACCTCGAACCCCTCGATTAGATTCCAGCTTGTAATTCACTCCCAGGTATCTGTTATTATATATATAAACCACCCCGAACCCCTCAATTAGATTCCAGTCTGTAACTCACACACGGGTATCTGGTTCTATATATAAACCCACCAAACCCCTCGATTAGATTCCAGTCTGGAACTCACTCCCGGGTATCAGTTATTCTATATATAAACCCACCAAACCCCTTGATTAGATTTCAGTGTGTAACTCACTCTCGCCTATCAGTTATTCTATATATAAATCCCCTAAACTCTCGATTATATTCCAGTCTGTAACTGAACCTCGGGTATCTGTTATTCTATATATAAACCCACCAAACCCCTCGATTAGATTCCAGTCTGTAACTCACTCCCGGGTATCAATAATTCTATATATAAACCCACCAAACCCCTCGATTAGATTCCAGTCTGTAACTCACTCTCGGGTATCTGTGATTCTATATATAAATCCCCGAAACTCTCGATTAGATTCCAGTCTATGACTAACTCTCAGGTATCTGATTTTCTATATTTAAACCATCCCAAAAATCCTCCATTAGATTCGAATCTGTAACTCATTCCCGGGTATCTGTTATCCTATAAACCCATCAGTTCGATCCCAGCTTGTAACTCACTCCCAGGTATCTGTTATTATATATATAAACCACCCCGAAACCCTCGATTAAATTCCAGTCTGTAACTCACTCCCGGGTATCTGTTATTCTAGATATAAACCACCCCAAACCCCTCGAATAGATTCCAGTCTGTAACTCACTCCCGGGTATCTGTTATTCTATATATAATCCACCCCGAACCCCTCAATTAGATTCCAGTCTGTAACTCACTTCCGGGTGTTTGTTATTCTATATATAAACCACCCTGAACCCTTCGATTAGATTCCAGTCTGTAACTCACTCCCGGGTATCTATTATTCTATATATAAACCCCCCAAACCCCTCGATTAGATTCCAGTCTGTAACTCAATCCCGGGTATGTAATTCTATATATAAACCACCCCGAACCCCTCGATTAGATTCCAGAACTTCCACATCACAAGTTGAGGAAGGGGTCTCCTCCCATTTTAAAGTTGGTTAAAGGCTCTCCCTCTAATTTAAAGATGGAGAAGGGATATCTCACAGGATATTGTTCTTTACACTCAATAATGTTAACACATTTTTGAACATTTTCAGTTTCCCCCTACACTTTCTCTTTCTCTCACCCTGTCTCGTTCCTTCTCTCCCTCTCCCACCCCATCTCTCTGCCACTCTATACATTTCCCTGTTTCTCTCTCTCACCCCATATCTTTAACCTACACTCGCTCCCCTCTCTTCATCTCTCTCTCTCAACTCAACCCTTTTTTATCGCTTGATCTCCTCTCTCTATTTCACTCCCTTACCCAGCTCTCTTTCCCTCTCACCCAATCTCTCTTCCTCTGAGAATCTAGTCTACAAACACCAGGCAGCCATTTTAGGTTTGTTCACAGTGGCCATTTTATGTCCCCACAGCAATGGGACATTTAGGACAGAGTTGACTCATGTAACATTAGTATTTTAAACGAATCAGAGACACAGGTATGGAGACATAAATTCCACGTGTATTCCCTGGAATATTGAAGGATCCGGGAGTTCAGTCCCACACTTTGCTGTTGTGAATTTGAATTCTGAATTTTCTAAAACTGAATCTGGAAGTAAAAACCCCCGGGATAGAATGATTCACATTCTTTCTGCTGCTGCAAAGCCCGTGTCTGTGTCTGTTTCTCAGTATTTATTAACAATTTAAGATAATAGTTTAAAATGCCACAAGTTTGCCATAATGGCTGGAAAGAGGGTTGAAACAGAGGGGCTGAGGTAGCAAAACAAGAGGAGGGGGTGTGAATAGACACAGGATCTGGGGGTCTCCAATGTGCAGACTCTGCCCAGCTCCCAGTCACATCTTTTAGAAAAGGCTGAATTGCGAAAATGAATCCAGGGACAGTGAAGCAAGTGACTCACTAACAATGAGAGCATTTTAAACATTCATTCATTCACTGCAAAGCGCTCAGTCTTTCTGAGGTTCTGAAGGGGTCGGGGGTCTTCATTGTCTTAGTCCCTCTCCAACTTGCTGCCTCTCTCTCTCTGTGTAAATATTGCCCCATTTAAAAAGTGCTGAGCAGAGCTGGCTGCACCCTGTGGGATCTTGCTGTGCCCAAATTCCCTGCAGTGTTTTATACTGTGCCACAACCAGTTAATTGATTAAAAATGTGCTGATTGGACTGATTTCCTGTCCCTCAGGAGCCCTTTACCAAGTCCTAACTGTGAGAGTGTGTAAAAGTTTGTGCTAATTCCTGAATAATGCTGGTGTTTGGGGCGATGAATTGGGAGGTGGAACAGTCATTTGAATTCAGTCTCTCTAGGATGTGTCCCTACGTTACAACAGAGAGAGAGGGGGGAGATTGAGGAAAACAGGAAAAGACAGTGAAACAGAGGCAGGGGGTTGGGGTTGTGGAAGTGACACAGGGTCTCGGGGGAGGGTTTGGGGAGGGTGTCCAGTGTGGAGTCAGTGCCCAGCTCCCAATCTCTGCAGAAAAGCCTCAGTCAAACCCTCCCTGGGACGCCTGGTTTGTAAAAATCGATGCTGGGATGGAGATTTCAAAAAGTCTCCCCCAGGAAGCAGCAGCTTGTTCCCGGTTTGAAGAGAAGGAGTTTAGGCCTTTCTGGGGATGTGTCCGGACTCAGAGCACACATGGTGCCCGGGGTGGGGGGAGAGGGGGAAGAGGGAGGGTTACAGCAGGCATGAGGCTGGGGAAGGAAATGTGTCTCCCTGTTCCCATCCAGATAGCATTACATAGCTGCCTGTGGGATCCCCCTGTGCAGAAACAGCCTGCAGCTTTTCCTGAACTGCAACAGGGAACACACGACGTTTCTGGGGGAGGGGGTGGCATTTCCGTGTCTCTGTCACTCCAGCTTTCTCTCTCCCTCTCTCTTTCCAGACAGGACCCCTTGCTGCTCCTGTCCACTGAGGGTTAATCCCAGGACAGACATGGTTTCAACAAGGGCCTGTCTTTATTTTTGGCTTAATAATAAATCTATATATCTTTCCCCTGTTGGTTGTGTTACTCCAGTTCCAAACCCTGATCTCACACAAACCCCCAAAACACTGGCAGTAATCGCAGTCCCCAACCCACTCCCCCTCTCACCCCAACCCAATCTCCCTCTCACCCCAACCCACTCTCCCTCTCACCCCAACCCACTCTCCCTCTCACCCCAACCCTCTCTCCCTCTCACTCCAACACACTCTCCCTCTCACCCCAACCCACTCTCCCTCTCACCCCAACCCACTCTCCCTCTCTTTCCAGAGTATAGATTCTGTTATTCTATATATCAACTCCCCAAACCCCTCGATTAGATTCCAGTTTGTAACATACACTCGTGTATCTATGATTCAATAAAGAAACCCTCTGAACGCCTCGATTAGATTCCAGTCTGTAACACAATCCCCCGAATCAATTATTCTACATATATACCCCCTGAACCCCTCGATTAGATTCCAGTCTGTAACTCACTCCGGGGAATCTGTTATTCTATATATAAACTCCCCAAACCCCTTGATTGAATTCCAGTCTGTAACTCACTCCTGGGTATCTGCTATTCTATATATAAACCACCCCGAACCCCTCGATTAGATTCCAGTCTGTAACATACTCTCGGATATCTATGATTCTATATATAAACCCTCTGAACCCCTCGATTAGATTCCAGTCTGTAACTCACTCCCGGGTATCTGTTATTCTATATATAAACCCCCCAAACCCCTCGATTAGATTCCAGTCTGTAACTCACTCCGGGGAATCTGTTATTCTATATATAAACTCCCCAAACCCCTTGATTGAATTCCAGTCTGTAACTCACTCCTGGGTATCTGCTATTCAATATATAAACCACCCCGCACCCCTCGATTAGATTCCAGTCTGTAACATACTCTCGGATATCTATGATTCTATATATAAACCCTCTGAACCCCTCGATTAGATTCCAGTCTGTAACTCACTCCCGGGTATCTGTTATTCTATATATAAACCCCCCAAACCCCTCGATTAGATTCCAGCCTGTAACTCAATCCTTTGTATCTGTTATTCTCTATATAAACCCCCTGATCCCCTCTATTAGATTCCAGTCTGTAACTCAATGCCGGGTATCGATTATTCTATATATAAACCCCCTGAACCCCTCGATTAGATTGCAGTCTGTAACTCAATCCCGGGTATCGATTATTCTATATATAAAACCCCTGAACCCTTCAATTAGATTCCAGTCTGTAACTCTCCCCATTATCTATTATTCTATATATAAAACCCCTGAACCCTTCAATTAGATTCCAGTCTGTAACTCTCCCCGTTATCTATTATTCTATATATAAACCCCTCATTCCCCTCGATGAGATTCCGTTCTTTAACTCACTCCCGGATATCTTTTATTCGATATATATTGTATCTACATGATTTATATATAAACCACCCCGAACCCCTCGATTAAATTTCAGCCTGTAACTCACTCCCGGGCATCTGTTATTCTATATATAAACCACCCCAAACCCCTCCGTTAGATTCCTGCCTGTAACTCACTGCCGGGTGTCTGTTATTCTATATATAAACCACCCCAAACCCCTCCGTTAGATTCCAGTCTGTAACTCACTCCCGGGTATCTGTTATTCTATATATAAACCACCCCAAACCCCTCCGTTAGATTCCTGCCTGTAACTCACTGCCGGGTGTCTGTTATTCTATATATAAACCACCCCAAACCCCTCCGTTAGATTCCAGTCTGTAACTCACTCCCGGGTATCTGTTATTCTATATATAAACCACCACGAACCCCTCCGTTAGATTCCAGTCTGTAACTCACTCCCGGGTATCTGTTATTCTATATATAAACCACCACGAACTCCTCCGTTAGATTCCAGTCTGTAACTCCCTCCCTGGTATCTGTTATTCTGTATATAAACCACCCCGAACTCCTCGATTAGATTCCAGTCTGTTACTCACTCCCGGGTATCTGTTATTCTGTATATAAACCACGCCGAACCCCTTGATTAGATTCCAGTCTGTAACTCACTCCCGGTTGCCAGTTATTGTATATATAAACCACCCCAAACCACTCGATTAGATTCCAGTCTGTAACTCAATCCTTGGTATCGATTATACTATATATAATCCCCACAAACCCCTCGATTAGATTCCAGTCTGCAACTCACTCCCGGGTATCTATTATTCTATATATAAACCCCACAACCCCTCGATTAGATTCTAGCACTTCCACATCACAAGTTGAGGAAGGGGTCTCCCCCCATTGTAAAGTTGTTTAAAGGCTCTCCCTCTAATTTAAAGAAGGAGAAGGGATGTCTCACAGGATATTGTTCTTTACACTCAATAATGTTAACACATTTTTGAACATTTTCAGTTTCCCCCTACACTTTCTCTTTCTCTCATCCTGTCTCGTTCCTTCTCTCCCTCTCCCACCCCATCTCTCTGCCACTCTATACATTTCTCTGTTTCTCTCTCTCACCCCATATCTTTACCCTACACTCGATCCCCTCTCTTCATCACTCTCTCTCAACTCAACCCTTTTTTATCGCTTGATCTCCTCTCTCTATCTCACTCGCTTACCCAGCTCTCTTTCCCTCTCTCCCTGCCTCTCTTCCTCTGAGAATCTAGTCTACAAACACCAGGCAGCCATTTTAGGTTTGTTCACAGTGGCCATTTTATGTCCCCACAGCAATGGGACATTGAGGACAGAGTTGCCCCTCACTCATGTAACATTAGTATTTTAAACGTGACAGAGACACAGGTATGGAGACATAAATTCCACGTGTATTCCCTGGAATATTGAAGGATCCAGGTGTTCAGTCCCACACTTTGCTGTTGTGAATTTGAATTCTGAATTTTCTAAAACTGAATCTGGAAGTAAAATCCCCTGGGATAGAATGATTCACATTCTTTCTGCTGCTGCAAAGCCCGTGTCTGTGTCTGTTTCTCAGTATTTATTAACAATTTAAGATAATAGTTTAGAATGCCACAAGTTTGCCATAATGTCTGGAAAGAAGGTTGAAACAGAGGGGCTGAGGTGGCAAAACAAGAGGAGGGGGTGTGAATAGACACAGGATCTGGGGGTCTCCAATGTGTAGACTCTGCCCAGCTCCCAGTCACATCTTTTAGAAAAGGCTGAATTGCGAAAATGAATCCAGGGACAGTGAAGCAAGTGACTCACTAACAATGAGAGCATTTTAAACATTCATTCTTTCACTGCAAAGCGCTCAGTCTTTCTGAGGTTCTGAAGGGGTTGGGGGTCTTCACTGTCTTAGTCCCTCTCCAACTTGCTGCCTCTCTCTCTCTGTGTAAATATTGCCCCATTTAAAAAGTGCTGAGCAGAGCTGGCTGCACCCTGTGGGATCTTGCTGTGCCCAAATTCCCTGCAGTGTTTTATACTGTGCCACAACCAGTTAATTGATTAAAAATGTGCTGATTGGACTGATTTCCTGTCCCTCAGGAGCCCTTTACCAAGTCCTAACTGTGAGAGTGTGTAAAAGTTTGTGCTAATTCCTGAATAATGCTGGTGTTTTAGGCAGGGCGATGAATTGGGAGGTGGAACAGTCATTTGAATTCAGTCTCTCTAGGATGTGTCCCTACGTTACAACAGAGAGAGAGGGGGGAGATTGAGGAAAACAGGAAAAGACAGTGAAACAGAGGCAGGGGATTAGGGGTGAGGAAGAGACACAGGGTCTGGGGGGGGTTAGGGGAGGGTCTCCAGTGTGGAGTCAGTGCCCAGCTCGCAGTCTCTGCAGAAAAGCCTCAGTCACACCCTCCCGGGGACGCCTGGTTTGTAAAAATCGATGCTGGGACGGAGATTTCAAAAAGTCTCCCCCAGGAAGCAGCAGCTTGTTCCCGGTTTGAAGAGAAGGAGTTTCGGCCTTTCTGGGGATGTGTCCGGACTCAGAGCACACATGGTGCCCGGGGGGGGGAGAGTGGGGGAAGAGGGAGGGTTACAGCAGGCATGAGGCTGGGGAAGGAAATGTGTCTCCCTGTTCCCATCCGGATAGCATTACATTGCTGCCTGTGGGATCCCCCTGTGCAGAAACGGCCTGCAGCTTTTCCTGAACAGCAACAGGGAACACACGACGTTTCTGGGGGAGGGGGTGGCATTTCCCTGTCTCTGTCACTCCAGCTTTCTCTCTCCCTCTCTCTTTCCAGACAGGACCCCTTGCTGCTGCTGTCCATTGAATGTTAATAACAGGACAGGACCGCTGTTTCTTGGGGAAAGTATAGAGGGTGCTTTACTCTGTATCTAACCCTGTCCTGTACCTGTCCTGGGAGTATTTGATGGAGGCAGTGTAGAGGGAGCTTTACTCTCTGTGTAACCCAGTGCTTTACCTGTCCTGGGAGTGTTTGATGGGTACAGAATAGAGGGAGCTTTACTCTGTATCTACAAGTGCTGTACTTGCCCTGGGAGTGTTTGATGGGGACAGTGCAGAGGGAGCTTTATTCTGTATCAAACCACGTGCTGTACCTGCCCATGGAGTGTTTGATGGGCACAGTGTAGAGGAAACTTTACTCTGTATCTAATCCCGTGCTTTCCCTGCCCTGGTAGTGTTTGATGGATACGGTGTATGGGGAGATTTACTCTGTATCTAACCCCGTGCTGTACCTGTCCTGGGAGTGTTTGATGGGGACAAGATAGACGGAGCTTTACTCTGTATCTAACCCTGTCCTGTTCCTGGCCTAGGAGTGTTTGATGGGGACAGTGTAGAGGAAGCTTTACTTTGTATCTAACCCCGTGCTGTACGTGTCCTGTGAGTGTTTGATGGGGACAGTTTAGAGGGAGCTTTACTCTGTATCTAACCCCGTGCTGTACCTGTCCTGGGACTGTATGATGGGCACAGTGTAGAGAGAGCTTTATTCTGTATCTAACCCAGTGCTTTACCTGTCCTGGGTGTGTTTGATGGGATCAGTGTAGAGGAAGATTTACTCTGTATCTAACCCTGTGCTGTACTTGCCCTGGGAGTGTTTGATGGGGACAGTGCAGAGGGAGCTTTATTCTGTATCTAACCCCGTGCTGTACCTGCCCTGTGTGTGTTTGATGGGGACATTGTAGAGGGAGCTTTACTCTGTATTTAACCCCGTGCTGTACCTGTCCTGGGAGTTTTTGATGGGGACGGTATCGAGGGAGCTTTACTCAGTATCTAACCCAGTGCTTTACATGCCCTGGGAGTGTTTGATGGGCACAGTGTAGGGGGAGCTTTACTCTGTATCTAACCCTGTCCTGTTCCTGTCCTGGGAGTGTTTGATGGGTCAGTGTAGTGGGAGATTTACTCTGTATCTAACCCCGTGCTGTACGTGCCCTGGGAGTGTTTGATGGGGACTGTAAAGAGGGAGCATTATTCTTTATCTCAACCCGTGCTGTATCTGCCCTGGGAGTGTTTGATGGGCACAGTGTAGAGAGAGCTTCACTCTGTATCTAACCCTGTGCTGTAGCGGTACTGGGAGTGTTTGATGGAGACATTGTAGAGGGAGCTTTACTCTGTATCTTACCCATTGCTTTACCTGCCCTGGGAGTGTTTGATGGGAAAAGTGTAGAGGTAGCTTTGCTCTGTATCTCAACCCGTGCTGTTCCTGTCCTGGGAGTGTTTGATGGGCACAGTGTAGAGGAAACTTTACTCTGTATCTAATCCCGTGCTTTCCCTGCCCTGGTAGTGTTTGATGGATACGGTGTATGGGGAGATTTACTCTGTATCTAACCCCGTGCTGTACCTGTCCTGGGAGTGTTTGATGGGGACAAGATAGACGGAGCTTTACTCTGTATCTAACCCTGTCCTGTTCCTGGCCTAGGAGTGTTTGATGGGGACAGTGTAGAGGAAGCTTTACTTTGTATCTAACCCCGTGCTGTACGTGTCCTGTGAGTGTTTGATGGGGACAGTTTAGAGGGAGCTTTACTCTGTATCTAACCCCGTGCTGTACCTGTCCTGGGACTGTATGATGGGCACAGTGTAGAGAGAGCTTTATTCTGTATCTAACCCAGTGCTTTACCTGTCCTGGGTGTGTTTGATGGGATCAGTGTAGAGGAAGATTTACTCTGTATCTAACCCTGTGCTGTACTTGCCCTGGGAGTGTTTGATGGGGACAGTGCAGAGGGAGCTTTATTCTGTATCTAACCCCGTGCTGTACCTGCCCTGTGTGTGTTTGATGGGGACATTGTAGAGGGAGCTTTACTCTGTATTTAACCCCGTGCTGTACCTGTCCTGGGAGTTTTTGATGGGGACGGTATCGAGGGAGCTTTACTCAGTATCTAACCCCGTGCAGTACCTGTCCTGGGAGTGTTTGATGGGGACAGTATCGAGGGAGCTTTACTCTGTATCTAACCCAGTGCTTTACATGCCCTGGGAGTGTTTGATGGGCACAGTGTAGGGGGAGCTTTACTCTGTATCTAACCCTGTCCTGTTCCTGTCCTGGGAGTGTTTGATGGGTCAGTGTAGTGGGAGATTTACTCTGTATCTAACCCAGTGCTTTACCTGTCCTGGGAGTGTTTGATGGGGTCAGTGTAGCGGAAGATTTACTCTGTATCTAACCCCGTGCTGTACGTGCCCTGGGAGTGTTTGATGGGGACTGTAAAGAGGGAGCATTATTCTTTATCTCAACCCGTGCTGTATCTGCCCTGGGAGTGTTTGATGGGCACAGTGTAGAGAGAGCTTCACTCTGTATCTAACCCTGTGCTGTAGCGGTACTGGGAGTGTTTGATGGAGACATTGTAGAGGGAGCTTTACTCTGTATCTTACCCATTGCTTTACCTGCCCTGGGAGTGTTTGATGGGAAAAGTGTAGAGGTAGCTTTGCTCTGTATCTCAACCCGTGCTGTTCCTGTCCTGGGAGTGTTTGATGGGGACAGTATTGATGGAGCTTTACTCTGTATCTAACCCTGTCCTGTACCTGTCCTGGGAGTGTTTGATGGCGACAGTGTAGATGGAGCTTTACTCCTTATCTAACTCTGTGCTGTATCGAACCCTGTGCTGTGATTGCCCTGGGAGTGTTTGATGGGGATAGTGCAGAGCGAGCTTTATTCTGTATCTAACCCCTTGTTGTACCTGCCCTGGGTGTGTTTGATGGACACAGTGAAGAGGGAGCTTTACACTGTATCTAACCCTGTCCTGTTCCTGTCCTGGGAGTGTTTGATGGGGACAGTGTAGAGGGAGCTTTACACTGTATCTAACCCCGTGCTGTAACAGGCCTGGGAGTGTTTGATGGCGACAGTATCGAGCGAGCTTTACTCTGTATCTAATCCCGTGCTGTACCTTGTCTGGGAGCGTTTGATGGTGACATTATCGAGGGAGATTTAATCTGTATCTAGCCCCGTGCTGTACTTGCCCTGGGAGTGTTTGATGGGGACATTGTAGAGGGAGCTTTACTCTGTATCTAAACCTGTCCTGTTCCTGTCCTGGGAGTGTTTAATGGGTCAGTATAGAGGGAGCTGTATTCTGTATCTAACCCCGTGCTGTACCTGTCCTGGGAGTGTTTGATGGGACAGTGCAGTGGGAACTTTACTCTGTATCTAACTCTGTGATGTACCTGTCCTGGTAGTGTTTGATGGGGACAGTATAGCAGGAGCTTTACTCTGTATCTAACCCCGTGCCGTACTTTCCCTTTGAGTGTTTGATCGGGACAGTGCAGTGGGACCTTTATTCTGTATCTAACCCCGTGCTGTACCATATCCTGGGAGTGTTTGATGGTGACAGTATCGAGGGAGCTTTATTCTGTATCTAGCCCCGTGCTGTAACTGCCCTAGGAGTGTTTGAGGGGGACAGTGTAGAGGGAGCTTAACTCTGTATCTAACCCCGTGCTGTACCTGTCCTGGGATTGTTTGAAGGGTACAGTATCGAGGGAGCTTTACTCTGTATCTAACCCTGTGCTGTACCTGTCCTGGGCGTGTTTGATGGGCACAGTGTAGAGGGAGCTTTACTCTGTATCTAACCCTGTCCTGTTCCTGTCCTGGGAGTGTTTGATGGGGACAGTTTAGAGGAATCTGTACTCTGTAATTAACGCAGTGCTTTACCTGCACTGGGAGTGTTTGATGGGGAAAGTGTAGAGGTAGCTTTACTCTGTATCTAACCCTGTCCTGTTCCTGTCCAGGGAGTGTTTGATGGGGACAGTGTAGAGGGAGCTTTACTCTGTATCTAACCCCGTACTGTACCTGTCCAGGGAGTGTTTGATGGGGACAGTCTAGAGGGAGCTTTAATCTGTATCTAACCCAGTGCTCTACCTGTCCTGGGAGTGTTTGTTTGGGTCAGTGTAGAGGAAGATTTACTCTGTATCTAGCCCCGTAATATACCTGCCCTGGGAGTGTTAGATGGGGACAGTGTAGAGGGAGTTTTAATCTGTATCTAACCCTGTCCTGTTCCTGTCCTGGGAGTGTTTGATGGGGACAGTGCAGAGGGAGCTTTACTCTGTATCTAATCCCGTGCTGTACCTTGTCTGGGAGCGTTTGATGGTGACATTATCGAGGGAGATTTAATCTGTATCTAGCCCCGTGCTGTACCTGCCCTGGGAGTGTTTGATGGGGACATTGTAGAGGGAGCTTTACTCTATATCTAACCCCGTGCTGTAACTGTCCTGGGAGTGTTTGATGGAGACAGTGTCGAGGGAACTTTACTCTGGATCTAACGCAGTGCTTTACCTGCCCTGGGAGTGTTTGATGGGGAAAGTGTAGCGGTAGCTTTACTCTGTATCTAAACCTGTCCTGTCCCTGTCCTGGGAGTGTTTTATGGGGACAGTGTAGAGGGAGCTTTACTCTGTATCTAACCCCGTGCTGTACCTGTCCTGGGAGTGTTTGATGGGACAGTGCAGTGGGAGCTTTACTCTGTATCTAACTCTGTGATGTACCTGTCCTGGTAGTGTTTGATGGGGACAGTATAGCAGGAGCTTTACTCTGTATCTAACCCCGTGCTGTACTTTCCCTTTGAGTGTTTGATCGGGACAGTGCAGTGGGACCTTTATTCTGTATCTAACCCCGTGCTGTACCATATCCTGGGAGTGTTTGATGGTGACAGTGTAGAGGGAGCTTAACTCTGTATCTAGCCCCGTGCTGTACCTGTCCTGGGATTGTTTGAAGGGTACAGTATCGAGGGTGCTTTACTCTGTATCTAACCCCGTGCTGTACCTGCCCTAGGAGTGTTTGAGGGGGACAGTGTAGAGGGAGCTTAACTCTGTATCTAACCCCGTGCTGTACCTGTCCTGGGATTGTTTGAAGGGTACAGTATCGAGGGAGCTTTACTCTGTATCTAACCCTGTGCTGTACCTGTCCTGGGAGTGTTTGATGGGCACAGTGTAGAGGGAGCTTTACTCTGTATCTAACCCTGTCCTGTTCCTGTCCTGGGAGTGTTTGATGGGGACAGTTTAGAGGAATCTGTACTCTGTAATTAACGCAGTGCTTTACCTGCACTGGGAGTGTTTGATGGGGAAAGTGTAGAGGGAGCTTTACTCTGTATCTAACCCTGTCCTGTTCCTGTCCAGGGAGTGTTTGATGGGAACAGTGTAGAGGGAGCTTTACTGTGTCTCTAACCCCTTGCTGTACCTGTCCTGGGAGTGTTTGATGGTGACAGTATAGAGGGAGCTTTACTCTGTATCTAACCCTTTTCTATTCCTGTCCTGGGAGTGTTTGATGGGGAAAGTGTAGAGGAAGCTTTACTCTGTATCTAACCCTGTGCTGTACCTGTCCTGGGAGTGTTTGATCGGGACACTATAGAGGGAGTTTTACTCTGTGTCTAATCCCGTGCTGTGCCTGTCGTGAGAGCGTTTAATGGTGACAGTATCGAGGGGTCTTTACTCTGTATCTAGCCCCTGCTGCATCATCTCTGAGAGTGTTTGTTGGCAACATTCTCGCCCAAAACAAAAACAATCCACAAATCAGGCCTAATAAATAGAACATCAGTTTACTTGTTTGATTCTCCCTGGTCTGTTGGGATTCTCTGACAGATTCCTCGTGTTTACCCTCCACATGAGCAGTCATCCTAATCCCGTCTACCTGTCCTGCTCCCAACGCGGCATCCGACTACAATAAGGCCAGTGATACAGGAGCGTCTCAGTGAGTGAGACAGGTGAATCTTGACCCTGACCTGGGTGTATGTGAGTGACCCAGGTTAATCCGACACTCCAGGGACAGTTTAGACAGTTCGAGTGCATCACAGCTTTGCCAGAATGAGACCTGGTTTCCAAGGGTTAAATTGCAAAGTGAGATTGCACAAAGTGTTTGATTGTGACAGTATCGAGGGAGCTTTACTCTGTATCTAACCCTGTGCTGTACCTGTCCTGGGAGTGTTTGATGGGGACGGTGTAGAGGGAGCTTTACTCTGTATTTAACCCCGTGCTGTACCTGTCCTGGGAGTTTTTGATGGGGACAGTATTGAGGGAGCTTTACTCTATATCTAACCCTGTCCTGTTCCTGTCCTGGGAGTGTTTGATGGGTCAGTGTAATGGGAGATTTACTCTGTATCTAACCCTGTCCTGTTCCTGTACTGGGAGTGTTTGATGGGGACAGTGTAGAGGGAGCTTTACTCTGTATCTAACCCCGTGCTGTACCTGTCCTGGGAGTGTTTGATGGCGACAGTGTAGATGGAGCTTTACCCCTTATCTAACTCTGTGCTGTACCTGTCCTCGGAGTGTTTGATGGGGACAGTATAGAGGGAGCTTTACGCTGTATCTAACCCCGTGCTGTGATTGCCCTGGAAGTGTTTGATGGGGATAGTGCAGAGCGAGCTTTATTCTGTCTCTAACCCCTTGTTGTTCCTGCCCTGGGTGTGTTTGATGGACACAATGAAGTGGGAGCTTTACACTGTATCTAACCCTGTCTTGTTCCTGTCCTGGGAGTGTTTGATGGGGACAGTGTAGAGGGAGCTTTACACTGTATCTAACCCCGTGCTGTAACAGGCCTGGGAGTGTTTGATGGCGACAGTATCGAGCGAGCTTTACTCTGTATCTAATCCCGTGCTGTACCTTGTCTGGGAGCGTTTGATGGTGACATTATCGAGGGAGATTTAATCTGTATCTAGCCCCGTGCTGTACCTGCCCTGGGAGTGTTTGATGGGGACATTGTAGAGGGAGCTTTACTCTATATCTAACCCCGTGCTGTAACTGTCCTGGGAGTGTTTGATGGAGACAGTGTCGAGGGAACTTTACTCTGGATCTAACGCAGTGCTTTACCTGCCCTGGGAGTGTTTGATGGGGAAAGTGTAGCGGTAGCTTTACTCTGTATCTAAACCTGTCCTGTCCCTGTCCTGGGAGTGTTTTATGGGGACAGTGTAGAGGGAGCTTTACTCTGTATCTAACCCCGTGCTGTACCTGTCCTGGGAGTGTTTGATGGGACAGTGCAGTGGGAGCTTTACTCTGTATCTAACTCTGTGATGTACCTGTCCTGGTAGTGTTTGATGGGGACAGTATAGCAGGAGCTTTACTCTGTATCTAACCCCGTGCTGTACTTTCCCTTTGAGTGTTTGATCGGGACAGTGCAGTGGGACCTTTATTCTGTATCTAACCCCGTGCTGTACCATATCCTGGGAGTGTTTGATGGTGACAGTGTAGAGGGAGCTTAACTCTGTATCTAGCCCCGTGCTGTACCTGTCCTGGGATTGTTTGAAGGGTACAGTATCGAGGGTGCTTTACTCTGTATCTAACCCCGTGCTGTACCTGCCCTAGGAGTGTTTGAGGGGGACAGTGTAGAGGGAGCTTAACTCTGTATCTAACCCCGTGCTGTACCTGTCCTGGGATTGTTTGAAGGGTACAGTATCGAGGGAGCTTTACTCTGTATCTAACCCTGTGCTGTACCTGTCCTGGGAGTGTTTGATGGGCACAGTGTAGAGGGAGCTTTACTCTGTATCTAACCCTGTCCTGTTCCTGTCCTGGGAGTGTTTGATGGGGACAGTTTAGAGGAATCTGTACTCTGTAATTAACGCAGTGCTTTACCTGCACTGGGAGTGTTTGATGGGGAAAGTGTAGAGGGAGCTTTACTCTGTATCTAACCCTGTCCTGTTCCTGTCCAGGGAGTGTTTGATGGGGACAGTGTAGAGGGACCTTTACTCTGTATCTAACCCTGTCCTGTTCCTTCCAGGGAGTGTTTTCTGGGGACAGTGTAGAGGGAGCTTTACTCTGTATCTAACCCCGTGCTGTACCTGTCCAGGGAGTGTTTGATGGGGACAGTCTAGAGGGAGCTTTACTCTGTATCTAACCCAGTGCTCTACCTGTCCTGGGAGTTTTTTTTTGGGTCAGTGTAGAGGAAGATTTAATCTGTATCTAGCCCCGTAATGTACCTGCCCTGGGAGTGTTAGATGGGGACAGTGTAGAGGGAGCATTACTCTGTATCTAACCCTGTCCTGTTCCTGTCCAGGGAGTGTTCGGTGGGGACAGTGCAGAGGGAGCTTTACTCTGTATCTAACCCCGTGCTGTACTTGCCCTGGGAGTGTTTGATGGGGACAGTGCAGAGAGAGCTTTACTCTGTATCTAACCCCGTGCTGCACCTGCCCTGGGAGTGTTTGATGGGGACAGTGTAGAGGGAGCTTTACTCTGTATCTAACCCCGTGCTGCACCTGCCCTGGGAGTGTTTGATGGGGACAGTGTAGAGGGAGCTTTACTCTGTATCTAACCCTGTGCTGTAACTGTCCTGGGCGTGTTTGATGGGGACGGTATAGAGGGAGTTTTACTCTGTGTCTAATCCCGTGCTGTGCCTGTCGTGAGAGCGTTTAATGGTGACAGTATCGAGGGGTCTTTACTCTGTATCTAGCCCCTGCTGCATCATCTCTGAGAGTGTTTGTTGGCAACATTCTCGCCCAAAACAAAAACAATCCACAAATCAGGCCTAATAAATTGAACATCAGTTTACTTGTTTGATTCTCCCTGGTCTGTTGGGATTCTCTGACAGATTCCTCGTGTTTACCCTCCACATGAGCAGTCATCCTAATCCCGTCTACCTGTCCTGCTCCCAACGCGGCATCCGACTACAATAAGGCCAGTGATACAGGAGCGTCTCAGTGAGTGAGACAGGTGAATCTTCAACCTGACCTGGGTGTATGTGAGTGACCCGGGTTAATCCGACTCTCCAGGGACAGTTTAGACAGTTCGAGTGCATCACAGCTTTGCCAGAATGAGACCTGGTTTCCAAGGGTTAAATTGCAAAGTGAGATTGCACAAAGGGTTTGATTGTGACAGTATCGAGGGAGCTTTACTCTGTATCTAACCC
The DNA here is from genome assembly GCF_964194155.1 of Cetorhinus maximus. Taxonomy (NCBI): domain Eukaryota; kingdom Metazoa; phylum Chordata; class Chondrichthyes; order Lamniformes; family Cetorhinidae; genus Cetorhinus; species Cetorhinus maximus. The sequence continues at coordinate 197,013 of NW_027596543.1, read as the reverse complement.
TGTGCTGTACCTGTCCTGGGAGTGTTTGATGGGGACGGTGTAGAGGGAGCTTTACTCTGTATCTAAACCCGGGCTGTACCTCCCCTGGGAGTGTTTGATCGGGACGGTGTAGATGGAGATTTACTCTATATCTAACCCTGTCCTGTACCTGCCCTGTGAGTGCATGATGGGGACAGTGTAGAGGGAGCTTTACTCTGTATCTAACCCTGTGCTGCACCAGTCCTGGGAGTGTTTGATGGGGACAGCCTAGAGGGAGCTTTACTCTGTATCTAACCCCGTGCTGTACCAGTCCTGGGAGTGTTTGATGGTGAGAGTATAGAGGGAGGTTTTCACTGTATCTAAGCCTGTGCTGTACCTGTCCTGGGAGTGTTTGATGGAGACAGTGTAGAGGGTCCTTTATTCTTTATCTAAGCCCGTGCTGTACCTGCCCTGGGAATGTTTGATTGGCACAGTGTAGAGGGAGCTTTACTCTGTATCTAACCCATTGCTTTACCTGCCCTCGGTGTGTTTGATGGGGAAAGTGTAGAGGTAGCTTTACTCTGTATCTAACCGTGTCCTGTTGCTGCCCTGGGAGTGTTTGATGGGGACGGTGTAGAAGGAGATTTACTCTTTATCTAACACCGTGCTGTAGCTGTCCTGGGAACGTTTGATGGAGACAGTGTAGAGGAAGCTTTACTCTGTATCTAACCCCGTAATGTACCTGCCCTGGGACTGTTTGTTTGGGACGGTGTAGTGGGTGCTTTACTCTGTATCTAAACCCTTGCTGTACCTGTCCTGGGAGTGTTTGATGGGGACTGTTTGGATGGAGCTTTACTCCGTATGTAACCCTGTCCTGTACCTGCCCTGGGAGTGCTTGATGTGGACAGTGTAGAGGGAGCTTTACTCGGTATCTAACCCCGTGCTGTACCTGTCCTGGGAGTGTTTGATGGGGACAGTGTAGAGGGATCTTTACTCTGTATCTAACCCAGTGCTTTACCTGTCCTGGGAGTGTTTGATGCGGACAGTGCAGAGGGAGCTTTATTCTGAATCTAACCCCGTGCTGTTCCTGTCCTGGTAGTGTTTGATGGGGACAGCATAGAGGGAAATTTACTCTGTATGTAACCTCGTGCATGCTGTACCTGCCATGGGATTTTATGTTGGGCACAGTGTAGGGGGACCTTTACTCTGTATCTAACCCTGAGCTGTACCATTCATGGGAGTGTTTGATGGAGACAGGTGTAGAGGGAGTTTACTCTGCATCTAACCCCGTGCTGTACCTGCCCTGGAAGTGTTTGATGGGGAGAGTATAGAGGGAGGTTTACACTGTATCTAACCCTGTGCTGTACCGGACATGGGAATGTTTGATGGGGAAAGTGTAGAGTGAGCTTTACTCTGTATTTAACCCCGTGCTGTACCAGTCCTGTGAGTGTTTGATGGGGAGAGTATAGAGGGAGGTTTACTCTGTATATAACCCTGTCCTGTTCCTGTCCAGGGAGTGTTTGATTGGAACAGTGCAGAGGGAGCTTTACTCTGTGTCTAACTCTGTGCTGTACCTTTCATGGGAGTGTTTGATGGGTCAGTATAGAGGGAGCTTTACTCTATATCTAACCCCGTGCTGTACCAGTCCTGGGAGTGTTTCATGGGTACAGTATCGAGGGAGCTTTACTCTGTATCTAACCCCGTGCTGTTCCTGTCCTAGTAGTGTTTGATGGGTACAGTATAGAGGGAGCTTTACTCTGTATCTAACCCCGTGCTAACCTGTCTTGGGAGTGCTTGATGGGAACAGTACCGAGGGAGCTTTATCCGTATCTAACCCCGTGCTGTACTGTCCTGGGAGTTTCTGATGGGGACAGTATAGAGGGAGCTTTACTCTGTATCTAACCCCGTGCTGTACCTTTCCTGGGAGTGCTTGATGGGGACAGTATCGAGGGAGCTTTATCCGTATCTAACCCCGTGCTGTACCTGTCCAGGGAGTGTTTGATGGGGACAGTATAGAGGGAGCTTTACTCTGTATCTAACCCCGTGCTGTACATGTCCTGGGAGTGTTTGATGGGGACAGTATCGAGGGAGCTTAACTCTGTATCTAACCCAGTGCTTTACCTGCCCTGGGAGTGTTTGATGGGGACAGTGTAGAGGGAGATTTATTCTGTATCTAACCCCGTGCTGTACGTGTCCTGTGAGTGTTTGATGGGGTCAGTGTAGAGGAAGATTTACTCTGTATCTAACCATGTGCTGTACAAGTCCTGGGAGTGTTTGATGGGGAAAGTATAGAGTTAGCTTTACTCTCGATCTAAACCTGTCCTGTTCCTGTCCTGGGAATGTATGATGGGGACAGTATAGACGGAGCTTTAATCTGTTTCTAACTCTGTGCTGTACCTGTCCTGGGAGTGTTTGATGGGGACTGTGCAGAGGGAGCTTTATTCTGTATCTTAACCCGTGCTGTACCAGCCCTGGGAGTGTTTGATGGGCACAGTGTAGAGAGAGCATCACTCTCTATCTAATCCCGTGCTGTACCTTGTCTGGGAGCGTTTGATGGTGACATTATCGAGGGAGATTTAATCTGTATCTAGCCCCGTGCTGTACCTGTCCTGGGAGTGTTTGATGGGGACACTATCGAGGGAGCTTTACTCTGTATCTAGCCCCTGCTGCTTCCTTTCTGGGACTGTTTGTTGGCAACATTCTCGCCCAAAACAAAAACAATCCACAAATCAGGCCTAATAAATTGAACATCAGTTTCCTTGTTTGATTCTCCCTGGTCTGTTCTGATTCTCTGATAGATTCCTCGTCTTTACCCTCCACATGAGCAGTCTTCCTAATCCCGTCTACCTGTCCTGCTCCCAACGCGGCATCCGACTACAATAAGGCCAGTGACACAGGAGCCTCTCAGCGAGTGAGACAGGTGAGTCTTGAACCTGACCTGGGTATATGTGAGTGACCCGGGTTAATCCGACACTCCAGGGACAGTTTAGACAGTTCGAGTGCATCACAGCTTTGCCAGAATGAGACCTGGATTCCAAGGGTTAAAGTGCAAAGTGAGATTGCACAAACTCGGGTTGTATTCCCTGAAATTTAGTAGCATCAGGGGTGACTTGATCAAATTGTCAAATCCTGAGAGGAATGGAGGGGGGAGATTAGGGGAATGTATGAGCTCTTGTCCTGAGTAACAATCTTTGTGAGGCATCTTATCGAATCCCTTTTGAACAGACAAGTATCCACCTGTCACTATAGGTTATCTGTATGTTGCAAAGTTATTCTGATAATTTTCATCCCACAGAGTCAAAATTTCTGCGATTCTGTGTCTGAGTCAGAACTTCAAATAGTTCAGATTCACTGTTTAAAATAAGCAGTCACTTTTCTGTGGTGGTTTTTGAGATTGAGAATGGATCTCAGAATCTGTCAGTGGAAGGGAGTTTCTACAGAGATAGGAAATGGGATTGATGAATAAAGGTGCAGGATTTTGTTCACTGCATAAGATTGTGTCTGTTGCAGTTTCCCAGGAGTTTACATTTTCATGCGAAAAGGATGATTATCCAATGTCAACAATTCAATTTCTTCAGACAAGTGAAAACGCAAGAGAAAGAGGGAATATACCAACACTGGAACAAACAGGCAACTGTATGAGGAAGGTTTCAATTCTCTGCATGTTTTAATGTGAATTCCTGAGCTAAAGATTGAACTAAACAGGAGTTTAAATCTCACACTTGGACAATTTGAGTCCTGTTAGCCAAAAATTAAAAATAAAAACCTACAACTAAAAATTTCTTGGGTTAGAGCAGAGGTAATTTAACTCTGTATCGAACCCCATGCTGTATTTGGGTTGGGAGTGTTTGATGAACAGTATAGCCAAAGCTTTAGTTTGAAACAATTTTCTGCAAACGGTAATTGACGCAAAGTCTCTTGTTCATGTTTCAATTTGAGGCTGATAGATTTTTGTTAGGCAAAGGTGTAAAGAGATATGGAGGAAGATCAGAGATCAGCCAGGATCTCATTGAATGTCGGAAACAGTGTGCGGGGAGAAATGGAATCTTCCTCTTCCAATGTACTATGATAAATATCCTTCCTTCAATCTCTGTCTCTTGATCTCCCTCTCGATGTGAGTCTCTCTCTTCTCACTCGCTCGGTCTCTCTCTCTCTCTCTCTTCCTCTCTCTCAGAATCTAAATAAATGACACAAACAGCAGTCAGCCTTTTAGGTTTGTTCACAGAGGCCATTTTATGTCCCCAAAGCACTGGGACATTTCTGACAGAGTTGACGCCACAGGAATGTGACATTGGCACTATATATAAACCCACCAAACACCTCTATTAGATTCCAATCTGTAACTCACTCCCAGGTGTCTGTTATTATATATATAAACTACCCCGAACCCCTCGATTAGATTCCAGTCTGTAACTCACTCCCAGGTGTCTGTTATTTTATATATAAACTACCCCGAACCCCCCGATTAGATTCCAGTCTGTAACTCACTCCCGGGTCTGTTATTCTGTATATAAATCCCCAAAATCCCTCGATTAGATTCCATGGATAAACGATATGACAGGACAATGTTGTTTATACCCAGGCACGTTGAAAAATATTTGGAGCTTTACCCTTTTCTCCAGCTGATGAACTTTTAATTTGAACACTGTGTTTATTTTGAAATCTAATTCAAAGGAGAATGAGGCTTCTTAACCTCATAACTCTACTGTTGAGGGAGCTTTACTCTGTATCAAACCCCATGCTGTACCTGTTCTGGGAGTGCTTGATGGGGACAATTTAAGAACAACTTTAATTCCAATCTAATGCCGCGCTGTCCAATAACGGATGCAGATTCAGATAAATCAGATGTTTCGTTTCTGTGCCACTTTCTGTATCTTGAAGCTTCTATTTGGAGCTGGAAATCTGTCAGTTGATAAATGTTGTCTTGAAAATTTCACCCTGAATAGTGTGAGCCTTAGTATTGTGGAAACGTGTGAAGAAAGTGTTTGCATTCACACATTCCTACATTGTGAAATGTAAGTTAATTGTGAAACAATAGGATGTAGGGCCAGGTAGTCTGAATGGACAACAGGATTTGGTTGATTAAAGAGTGAATGTTAATGATGTCCTTTGAAGAAGCCGTTTACTGTAAATGTCCCGAGACAATGAAATGCTTCAAAGCAAATATCCTGGTTGACAGAAATGGTTCCCCAATGTCTGAAACACTTTCCCAAGTCTGCAGAGACATGAAGGGGGCAGAGATATTGTATGATACAGATCATGAGATACCAGAGAACCACAGAATTGAAGTTGTGGGGCCCTCTCCTGTTTGAGAATGTCAGTTTTGATGTTTAACTCTGTGAAACTTGGCTAATGATTCAGAAAGCAGAAAGTTCCAATCCAATCTGTAACCTGCACTTCAAATTCCAAAGAGATATGTACACCTTAAGTGAATGGGTGAAATAGTGAAAGATGGATTTCATTGCAGGCAAATGTGTGGCTGCCCACTTTAAAAAGGATGGAACAGGTTACATTATAAATGGTGAAAAGCTGCAAACAGTGAGGGTCCAAAGAGTCCCTATCCATTTGTGTCAAGACTAAGAAAACATCAAACAGTTCCAATGAGAAAGTAAATTTGATATTTGGGATAAAGCTGGTTAAAAACTCACACTACCCATTCCATGAATCAGCCTCTGTAACCTGCACTTCAGCACATCACAAGAAAAATGATATTTTAAACTGTTCTTGATTCCAGCCTGTAACTCAAACCCGTGTATTTATTATTCTATATATAAACCCCCTGATCCCCTCTATTAGATTCCAGTCTGTAACTCACTCCCGGGTATCTATGATTCTATATATAAACCCCCTGAACCCCTTGATTAGATTCCAGTCTGTAACTCAATCCCGGGTATCGATTATTCTATATATAAACCCCCTGAATCCCTCAATTAGATTCCAGTCTGTAACTCACTCCCCGGTATCTGTTATTCTATATATAGACCACCCCAAACCCCTCGATTTGATTCCAGTCTGTAACTCATTCCCGTCTAACTGTTATTCTGTATATAAATGTCCCAAACCCCTCGACTAGATTTCTGTCTGTTACTCATTCCCGGGCTTCTGTTATTCTATATATATTATATTCATATCATTTATATATAAACCCCCCGAACCCCTCGATTTGATTCCAGTCTGTAAATCACTCTCGGGTATCTGTTATTCTATATATAAATCCCCCAAAACCCTCGATTAGATTCCAGTCTGTAACTCAATCCCGGGTATCTGTTATTCTATATATAAACCCCCTGAACCCCTCGATTAGATTCCGGTCTGTAACTCAATCCCGCGCGTCTATTATTCTATATATAAACCCCCTGAACCCTTCGATCAGATTCCAGCCTGTAACTCAATCCCGGGTATCTATGATTCTATATATAAACCCCCTGAACCCCTCGATTAGATTCCAGTCTGTAACTCAATCCCGGGTATCTATTATTTTATATATAAACCCTTCAATCCGCTCGCTGAGATTCCGTTATGTAACTCACTCCCGGATATCTTTTATTCGATATATATTATATCTACATGATTAATATATAAACCACCCCGATCCCCTCGATTAAATTGCAGCCTGTAACTCACTCCCGGGCATCTGTTATTCTATATATAAGCCACCCCGAACCCTTCGATTAGATTCCAGTCTGTAACTCACTCCCGGTTATCTGTTATTCTATATATAATCCACCCCGAACCCCTCTATTAGATTCCAGTCTGTAACTCACTCCCGGGTATTTTTTATTCTGTATTTAAACCACCCCGAACCCCTCGATTAGATTGCAGACTGTAACTCACTCCCGGGTATCTGTTATTCTATATATAATCCACCTCGAACCCCTCGGTTAGATTCCAGCTTGTAACTCACTCCCAGGTATCTGTTATTATATATATGAACCACCCCTAACCCCTCGATTAGATTCCAGTCTGTAACTCACTCCTGGGTATCTGTTATTCTATAAATAAACCCCCTGAAGTCCTCGATTAGATTCCAGCTTGTAACTCACTCCCGGGTATCTGTTATTATATATATAAACCACCCCGAACCCCTCGATTAGATTCCAGTCTGTAACACAATCCCGGGTAACTGTTATTCTATATATATAATCCACCCCGAACCCCTCGATTAGATTCCAGTCTGTAACTCACTCCCGGGTATCTGTTATTCTATATATAAACCACCCCGAACCCCTCGATTATATTCCAGTCTGTAACTCACTCCCGGGTGTCTGTTATTCTATATATAAGCCACCCCGAACCCTTCGATTAGATTCCAGTCTGTAAATCACTCCCGGTTATCTGTTATTCTATATATAATCCACCCCGAACCCCTCTATTAGATTCCAGTCTGTAACTCACTCCCGGGTATTTTTTATTCTGTATTTAAACCACCCCGAACCCCTCGATTAGATTCCAGTCTGTAACTCACTCCCGGTATGTTATTCTATATATAACCACCCCAAACCCCTCGATTAGATTCCAGCCCTTCCACATCACAAGTTGAGGAAGGGGTCTCCCCCCATTTTAAAGTTGGTTAAAGGCTCTCCCTCTATTTTAAAGAAGGAGAAGGGATGTCTCACAAGATATTGTTCTTTACCCTCAATAATGTTAACACATTTTTGAACATTTTCAGTTTCCCCCTACACTTTCTCTTTCTCTCACCCTGTCTCGTTCCTTCTCTCCCTCTCCCACCCCATCTCTCTGCCACCCTATATATTTCTCTGTTTCTCTCTCTCACCCCATATCTTTACCCTACACTCGCTCCTCTCTCTTCATCTCTCTCACTCAACTCATCCCTTTTTTATCGCTTGATCTCCTCTCTCTATCTCACTCGCTTACCCAGCTCTCTTTCCCTCTCTCCCTGCCTCTCTTCCTCTGAGAATCTAGACTACAAACACCAGGCAGCCATTTTAGGTTTGTTCACAGTGGCCATTTTATGTCCCCACAGCAATGGGACATTTAGGACAGAGTTGACTCATGTAACATTAATATTTTAAACGTGACAGAGACACAGGTATGGAGACATAAATTCCACGTGTATTCCCTGGAATAGTGGAGGATCCGGGCGTTCAGTCCCACACTTTGCTGCTGTGAAATTGAATTCTGAATTTTCAAAAACTGAATCTGGAAGTAAACACCCCCGGGATGGAATGATTCACATTCTTTCTGCTGCTGCAAAGCCCGTGTCTGTGTCTGTTTCTCAGTATTTATTAACAATTTAAGATAATAGGATAGAATGCCACTAGTTTGCCATAATTCAACTCAGTCAGAAATGTCCCAATGTTATGACCGATATCAATCTTTCATCGTCTGCCTGTTCATCCCCTCTCACTCTGTGTCTCTCTCTTTAACATTCCCTCATTCCGCATCTGCTCTCTCTCTCTCTCTCTCCCTCTCTCAGATTCTGTAAGAAAAATCCCCAAACTCCAGGCGTCCATTTTAGGTTTGTTCACAGTGGCCATTTTATGTTCCCACAGCACTGGGACATTTATGACAGAGTTGACTCCTCACGAATGGTAAATTAGTCCTTTCAACGTGACAGAGACACAGATATCTCCCTCCATTTTAAAGATGGAGAAATTCTGTTTATCACTCAATAGGCCCTGTCTTTACTTGGTATCTAACCCTGTGCTGCCCCTTCCCTGGGCCTGTTTGATGGGACAGAGCAGAGGGAATGTTACTCTCTATCGAACCCCATACTGTAGTTGGTTTGGGTGTGTTTGTTGAACAGTGTGGATGAAGCTTTACACTGGAATATAGGTGAGGGGGTGATTTGATGCAATATTTCAGGATAATAATGCAAGTAGAGGTTGGAAAAAGAGTAACTATTCCCGCCGGTTTGGGGAGTCTGGGCCTTGGGGTCATGGTTTTTCAACTATGTTTAGAATTTTAGAATTTCAGGAGGGAAACTAAGAAACATTTTAAAACACCAAGTGTGGTATTAGTTTGGATCTCTCTCACATGAATGGAAATTGATGCTGAGCCACTAGTCCATGTTTAAAACTGAGGCTGATAGATTTCTGTTAGCTAACACGCTGCAGAGATATGAGACCAAGGGGTTCAATCACAGATCAGCCAGGATCTCATTGAATGTCAGAACAGGGTTGGAGGGTTAAATGGCCTCTTGCTCTTTCCATGTGCTATGACCAATATCCTTTATTCACTGTCTGGCTCTCAGTCACCCACTTGGTCTGAGAGTCTCTATTTCTCATTCACTCGATCTGTGTCTTCTCTCCCTGTCTCTCTTCCTCTGAGAATCTAGTCTACAAACACCAGGCAGCCATTTTAGGTTTGTTCCCAGTGGCCATTTTATGTCCCCACAGGAATGGGACACTTAGGACAGAGTTGACCCCTCTCTCATGTAACATTAATATTTTAAACGTGACAGAGACACAGGTATGGAGACATGAATTCCCTGTGTATTCCCTGGAATATTGAAGGATCTGGGCGTTCAGTCCCACACCTTGCAGCTGTGAATTTGAATTCTGAATTTTCTATTACTGAATCTGGAAGTAAAAACCCCCGGGATGGAATGATTCACATTCATTCTGCTTCTACAAAGCCCGTGTCTGTGTCTGTTTCTCAGTATTTATTAACTGTTTAAGATAAGCCTGTCTCTTTCTCCATCGCTCTCTTTCTCGCCTCGCCTTTCACTGTCACTCTCTCACTACAACACCCTGCCCCTCTCTCTTGCTCGCCCTGTCTCTCTCTCTCTCGGCGAGTTTTGTCTCTCTCTCTCTATCTCAATCTGTCTCTCTCTCACCATCTCTCTGCCTCTCTCTCTCTCTCACTCTCTCTCTCACTCTATCAGCCTCCCCCTCTCCCCACCATCCCCAATTTTCCTTTTCATCAAATTTTGGGTGTGAAGCTGAAGGGAAAATATTTTCAGGGTTTCGGGGAAAGGGCGGATGAGTGAGACCAGTTAAACTTTCCTTGCAGAGTGTCGAAAGTAGTTTGATGGGCTGAATGGCCTCTTCGATTAGATTCCAGTCGGTAACTCACTTCCGGATATCTGTTATTCTATATATAAACCCCCTGAACCCCTCGATTTGATTCCAGTCTGTAACTCACTCCCGGGTATCTGTTATTCTATAGATAAACCCCCTGTACCCCTCGATTAGATTCCAGCCTGTAACTCACTCCCGGGTATCTGTTATTCTATATATAATCCACCCCGAACCCCTCGATTAGATTCAGCCTGTAACTCACTCCCGGGCATCTGTTATTCTATATATAAACCACCCCAAACCCCTCGATTAGATTCCAGTCTGTAACTCACTCCCGGGCATCTGTTATTCTGTATATAAACCAACTCGAACCCCTCGATTAGATTCCAGTCTGTAAGTCACTCCCTGGTATTTGTTATTCTGTATATAAACCACCCCGAACCCCTCGATTAGATTCCAGTCTGTAACTCACTCCCGAGTATCTGCTATTCTATATATAAACCAACCCGAACCCCTCGATTAGATTCCAGTCTGCAACTCACTCCCGGGTATGTTTTTCTATATATAAACCACCCCGAACCCCTCTATTAGATTCCAGCACTTCCACATCACAAATTGAGGAAGGGGTCCCCCCCATTTTAAAGTTGGTTAAAGGCTCTCCCTCTAATTTAAAGATGGAGAAGGGATGTCTCACAGGATATTGTTCTTTACACAATAATGTTAACAAATTTTTGAACATTTTCAGTTTCCCCCTACACTTTCTCTTTCTCTTACCCTGTCTCGTTCCTTCTCTCCATATCCCACCCCGTCTCTCTGCCACCCTATACATTTCTCTGTTTCTCTCTCTCTCCCCATATCTTTACCCTACACTCGCTCCCCTCTCTTCATCTCTCTCTCTCACCTCATCCCTTTTTTATCGCTTGATCTCCTCTCTCTATCTCACTCGCTTACACAGCTCTCTTTCCCTCTCTCCCTGCCTCTCTTCCTCTGAGAATCTAGTCTACAAACACCAGGCAGCCATTTTAGGTTTGTTCACAGTGGCCATTTTATGTCCCCACAGCAATGGGACATTTAGGACAGAGTTGACTCATGTAACATTAATATTTTAAACGTGACAGAGACACAGGTATGGAGACATAAATTCCACGTGTATTCCCTGGAATAGTGGAGGATCCGGGCGTTCAGTCCCACACTTTGCTGCTGTGAATTTGAATTCTGAATTTTCAAAAACTGAATCTGGAAGTAAACACCCCCGGGATGGAATGATTCACATTCTTTCTGCTGCTGCAAAGCCCGTGTCTGTGTCTGTTTCTCAGTATTTATTAACAATTTAAGATAATAGGATAGAATGCCACTAGTTTGCCATAATTCAACTCAGTCAGAAATGTCCCAATGTTATGACCGATATCAATCTTTCATCATCTGCCTGTTCATCCCCTCTCACTCTGTGTCTCTCTCTTTAACATTCCCTCATTCCGCATCTGCTCTCTCTCTCTCTCTCTCTCCCTCTCTCAGATTCTGTAAGAAAAATCCCCAAACTCCAGGCAGCCATTTTAGGTTTGTTCACAGTGGCCATTTTATGTGCCCACAGCACTGGGACATTTATGACAGAGTTGACTCCTCACGAATGGTAAATTAGTCCTTTCAACGTGACAGAGACACAGATATCTCCCTCCATTTTAAGGATGGAGAAATTCTGTTTATCACTCAATAGGCCCTGTCTTTACTTGGTATCTAACCCTGTGCTGCCCCTTCCCTGGGCCTGTTTGATGGGACAGAGCAGAGGGAATGTTACTCTCTATCGAACCCCATACTGTATTTGGTTTGGGTGTGTTTGTTGAACAGTGTAGATGAAGCTTTACACTGGAATATAGGTGAGGGGGTGATTTGATGAAAAGTTTCAGCATAATAATGCAAGTAGAGGTTGGAAAAAGACTAACTATTCCCGCCGGTTTGGGGAGTCTGGGCCTTGGGGTCATGGTTTTTCAACTATGTTTAGAATTTTAGAATTTCAGGAGGGAAACTAAGAAACATTTTAAAACACCAAGTGTGGTATTAGTTTGGATCTCTCTCACATGAATGGAAATTGATGCTGAGCCACTAGTCCATGTTTAAAACTGAGGCTGATAGATTTCTGTTAGCTAACACGCTGCAGAGATATGAGACCAAGGGGTTCAGTCACAGATCAGCCAGGATCTCATTGAATGTCAGAACAGGGTTGGAGGGTTAAATGGCCTCTTGCTCTTTCCATGTGCTATGACCAATATCCTTTATTCACTGTCTGGCTCTCAGTCACCCACTTGGTCTGAGAGTCTCTATTTCTCATTCACTCGATCTGTGTCTTCTCTCCCTGTCTCTCTTCCTCTGAGAATCTAGTCTACAAACACCAGGCAGCCATTTTAGGTTTGTTCACAGTGGCCATTTTATGTCCCCACAGGAATGGGACATTTAGGACAGAGTTGACCCCTCTCTCATGTAACATTAATATTTTAAACGTGACAGAGACACAGGTATGGAGACATGAATTCCCTGTGTATTCCCTAGAATATTGAAGGATCTGGGCGTTCAGTCCCACACCTTGCAGCTGTGAATTTGAATTCTGAACTTTCTATTACTGAATCTGGAAGTAAAAACCCCCGGGATGGAATGATTCACATTCATTCTGCTTCTACAAAGCCCGTGTCTGTGTCTGTTTCTCAGTATTTATTAACTGTTTAAGATAAGCCTGTCTCTTTCTCCATCGCTCTCTTTCTCGCCTCGCCTTTCACTGTCTCTCTCTCACTACAACACCCTGCCCCTCTCTCTTGCTCACCCTGTCTCTCTCTCTCTCTCGGCGAGTTTTGTCTCTCTCTCTCTATCTCAATCTGTCTCTCTCTCACCATCTCTCTGCCTCTCTCTCTCTCTCACTCCATCAGCCTCCCCCTCTCCCCACCATCCCCAATTTCCCTTTTCAGCAAATTTTGGGTGTGAAGCTGAAGGGAAAATATTTTCAGGCTTTCGGGGAAAGGGCGGATGAGTGAGACCAGTTAAACTTTCCTTGCAGAGTGTCGAAAGTAGTTTGATGGGCTGAATGGCCTCTTCGATTAGATTCCAGTCGCTAACTCACTTCCGGATATCTGTTATTCTATATATAAACCCCCTGAACCCCTCGATTTGATTCCAGTCTGTAACTCACTCCCGGATATCTGTTATTCTATATATAAACCCCCTGAACCCCTCGATTAGATTCCAGCCTGTAACTCACTCCCGGGTATCTGGTATTCTATATATAATCCACCCCGAACCCCTCGATTAGATTCCAGTCTGTAACTCACTCCCGGGCATCTGTTATTCTATATATTAAACACCCCAAACCCCTCGATTAGATTCCAGTCTGTAACTCACTCCCGGGCATCTGTTATTCTATATATAAACCAACTCGAACCCCTCGATTAGATTCCAGTCTGTAAGTCACTCCCTGGTATTTGTTATTCTGTATATAAACCACCCCGAACCCCTCGATTAGATTCCAGTCTGTAACTCACTCCCGAGTATCTGTTATTCTATATATAAACCAACCCGAACCCCTCGATTAGATTCCAGTCTGCAACTCACTCCCGGGTATGTTTTTCTATATATAAACCACCCCGAACCCCTCTATTAGATTCCAGCACTTCCACATCACAAATTGAGGAAGGGGTGCCCCCCATTTTAAAGTTGGTTAAAGGCTCTCCCTCTAATTTAAAGATGGAGAAGGGATGTCTCACAGGATATTGTTCTTTACACAATAATGTTAACAAATTTTTGAACATTTTCAGTTTCCCCCTACACTTTCTCTTTCTCTTACCCTGTCTCGTTCCTTCTCTCCCTCTCCCACCCCATCTCTCTGCCACCCTATATATTTCTCTGTTTCTCTCTCTCACCCCATATCTTTACCCTACACTCGCTCCCCTCTCTTCATCTCTCTCTCTCACCTCATCCCTTTTTTATCGCTTGATCTCCTCTCTCTATCTCACTCGCTTACCCAGCTCTCTTTCCCTCTCTCCCTGTCTCTCCTCCTCTGAGAATCTAGACTACAAACACCAGGCAGCCATTTTAGGTTTGTTCACAGTGGCCATTTTATGTCCCCACAGCAATGGGACACTTAGGACAGAGTTGACTCATGTAACATTAATATTTTAAACGTGACAGAGACACAGGTATGGAGACATAAATTCCACGTGTATTCCCTGGAATATTGAAGGATCCGGGCGTTCACTCCCACACTTTGCTGCTGTGAATTTGAATTCTGAATTTTCTAAAACTGAATCTGGAAGTAAAAACCCCCGGGATGGAATGATTCACATTCTTTCTGCTGCTGCAAAGCCCGTGTCTGTGTCTGTTTCTCAGTATTTATTAACAATTTAAGATAATAGGATAGAATGCCACTAGTTTGCCATAATTCAACTCAGTCAGAAATGTCCCAATGTTATGACCGATATCAATCTTTCATCGTCTGCCTGTTCATCCCCTCTCACTCTGTGTCTCTCTCTTTAACATTCCCTCATTCCGCATCTGCTCTCTCTCTCTCTCTCTCTCTCCCTCTCTCAGATTCTGTAAGAAAAATCCCCAAACTCCAGGCAGCCATTTTAGGTTTGTTCACAGTGGCCATTTTATGTGCCCACAGCACTGGGACATTTATGACAGAGTTGACTCCTGACAATTGGTAAATTAGTCCTTTCAACGTGACAGAGACACAGATATCTCCCTCCATTTTAAAGATGGAGAAATTCTGTTTATCACTCAATAGGCCCTATCTTTACTTGGTATCTAACCCTGTGCTGCCCCTTCCCTGGGCCTGTTTGATGGGACAGAGCAGAGGGAATGTTACTCTCTCTCGAACCCCATACTGTATTTGGTTTGGGTGTGTTTGTTGAACAGTGTGGATGAAGCTTTACACTGGAATTTAGGTGAGGGGGTGATTTGATGCAATATTTCAGGATAATAATGCAAGTGGAGGTTTGAAAAAGAGTAACTATTCCCGCTGGTTTGGGGAGTCTGGGCCTTGAGGCCATGGTTTTTCAACTATGTTTAGAATTTTAGAATTTCAGGAGAGAATCTAAGAAACACTTTAAAAAGCCAAGTGTGGTATTAGTTTGGATCTCTCTCACATGAACAGAAATTGATGCTGAGCCACTAGTCCATGTTTAAAACTGAGGCTGATAGATTTCTGTTAGCTAACACGCTGCAGAGATATGAGACCAAGGGCTTCAATCACAGATCAGCCAGGATCTCACTGAATGTCAGAACAGGGTTGGAGGGTTAAATGGCCTCTTGCTCTTTCCATGTGCTATGACCAATATCCTTTATTCACTGTCTGGCTCTCAGTCACCCACTTGGTCTGAGAGTCTCTATTTCTCATTCACTCGATCTGTGTCTTCTCTCCCTGTCTCTCTTCCTCTGAGAATCTAGTCTACAAACACCAGGCAGCCATTTCAGGTTTGTTCCCAGTGGCCATTTTATGTCCCCACAGCAATGGGACATTTAGGACAGATTTGACTCCTCACGAATGTAAAATTAGTACTTTCAACGTGACAGAGACACAGATATCTCCGTCCATTTTAAAGACGGAAAAGGGAACTCCCTCCGTTTTAACGGTGGAGAAGTTATCTGCCTCCATTTTAAATATTGAGAATGGTTCTCGCCCCATTTCGTCAGGTCTCTCTCTCCCTACCGCTTTTTCCTTCCCTCGGCTCGTCTCTCTGATACTCTCTCTCATCCCATCGCTATTTCGGACACTCACTTCCCTCTCTCTGCCTCTCCCTCACCCCACCCATTTTTCTTTCATTCAATCGCCTCTCTCTATCTCTCTCTCTTGCCCTCTCTCTCTTTCTCCCTCAGCCCATCTCATTGTCGCTATCTCCCTCTCTCTCGCCCCATCTCTCTCCCCTTCACCCTCTCTGTCTTTCATTTTATCTCTCTGTCATTCTCTGACCCTCTCTCTCTCGCCCTCTCTCTCTTTCTTTCTCACCCCATCTCACTCTCACTATTTCCCGCTCTCTCTCTCTCTCGCGCTCTCTCTCTTTCTTTCTCACCCCATCTCACTCACTATTTCCCTCACTCTCTCTCTCTCATCCTATCTCTCTTTCTTTCTCACCCCATCTCACTCTCACTATTTCCCTCTCTCTCTCTCTCGCGCTCTCTCTCTTTCTTTCTCACCCCATCTCACTGTAACTATTTCCCTCTCTCTCTCACCCCATCTCTCTGCCCTTCACCCTCTCTCTCTCACCCCATCTCACTCTCACTAATTCCATCTCTCTCTCTCTCTCTCGCGCTCTCTCTCTTTCTTTCTCATCCCATCTCACTGTAACTATTTCCCTCTCTCTCTCACCCCATCTCTCTGCCCTTCACCCTCTCTCTCTGTCTCTCATTCTATCTCTGTCATTCTCTGACCCTCTCTCTATCGCCCCGTCTCTATCCCTATCACCACCTCTCTCTGTCGCTCTCTCTCCCTCGCTCTGCCACTGACTCTCTGTCACATTCGTTCTCTCCCACGCCTGTCTCTTTCTCCATCGCTCTCTTTCTCGCCTCGCCTTTCACTGTCTCTCTCTCACTACAACACCCTGCCCCTCTCTCTCTCTCGCCCTGTCTCTCTCTCTCCCTCTTGGCGAGTTTTGTCTCTCTTTCTCTATCTCAATCTGCCTTTCTCTCACCATCCCTCTGCCTCTCTCTCTCTCTCACTCCATCAGCCTCCCCCTCTCCCCACCATCCCCAATTTCCCTTTTCAGCAAATTTTGGGTGTGAAGCTGAAGGGAAAATATTTTCAGGGTTTCGGGGAAAGGGCGGATGAGTGAGACCAGTTAAACTTTCCTTGCAGAGTGTCGAAAGTAGTTTGATGGGCTGAATGGCCTCTTCGATTAGATTCCAGTCGGTAACTCACTTCCGGATATCTGTTATTCTATATATAAACCCCCTGAACCCCTCGATTTGATTCCAGTCTGTAACTCACTCCCGGATATCTGTTATTCTATATATAAACCCCCTGAACCCCTCGATTAGATTCCAGCCTGTAACTCACTCCCGGGTATCTGTTATTCTATATATAATCCACCCCGAACCCCTCGATTAGATTCCAGTCTGTAACTCACTCCCGGGCATCTGTTATTCTATATATTAAACACCCCAAACCCCTCGATTAGATTCCAGTCTGTAACTCACTCCCGGGCATCTGTTATTCTATATATAAACCAACTCGAACCCCTCGATTAGATTCCAGTCTGTAAGTCACTCCCTGGTATTTGTTATTCTGTATATAAACCACCCCGAACCCCTCGATTAGATTCCAGTCTGTAACTCACTCCCGAGTATCTGTTATTCTATATATAAACCAACCCGAACCCCTCGATTAGATTCCAGTCTGCAACTCACTCCCGGGTATGTTTTTCTATATATAAACCACCCCGAACCCCTCTATTAGATTCCAGCACTTCCACATCACAAATTGAGGAAGGGGTCCCCCCCATTTTAAAGTTGGTTAAAGGCTCTCCCTCTAATTTAAAGATGGAGAAGGGATGTCTCACAGGATATTGTTCTTTACACAATAATGTTAACAAATTTTTGAACATTTTCAGTTTCCCCCTACACTTTCTCTTTCTCTTACCCTGTCTCGTTCCTTCTCTCCCTCTCCCACCCCATCTCTCTGCCACCCTATATATTTCTCTGTTTCTCTCTCTCACCCCATATCTTTACCCTACACTCGCTCCCCTCTCTTCATCTCTCTCTCTCACCTCATCCCTTTTTTATCGCTTGATCTCCTCTCTCTATCTCACTCGCTTACCCAACTCTCTTTCCCTCTCTCCCTGTCTCTCTTCCTCTGAGAATCTAGACTACAAACACCAGGCAGCCATTTTAGGTTTGTTCACAGTGGCCATTTTATGTCCCCACAGCAATGGGACACTTAGGACAGAGTTGACTCATGTAACATTAATATTTTAAACGTGACAGAGACACAGGTATGGAGACATAAATTCCACGTGTATTCCCTGGAATATTGAAGGATCCGGGCGTTCACTCCCACACTTTGCTGCTGTGAATTTGAATTCTGAATTTTCTAAAACTGAATCTGGAAGTAAAAACCCCCGGGATGGAATGATTCACATTCTTTCTGCTGCTGCAAAGCCCGTGTCTGTGTCTGTTTCTCAGTATTTATTAACAATTTAAGATAATAGGATAGAATGCCACTAGTTTGCCATAATTCAACTCAGTCAGAAATGTCCCAATGTTATGACCGATATCAATCTTTCATCGTCTGCCTGTTCATCCCCTCTCACTCTGTCTCTCTCTCTTTAACATTCCCTCATTCCGCATCTGCTCTCTCTCTCTCTCTCTCTCTCCCTCTCTCAGATTCTGTAAGAAAAATCCCCAAACTCCAGGCAGCCATTTTAGGTTTGTTCACAGTGGCCATTTTATGTGCCCACAGCACTGGGACATTTATGACAGAGTTGACTCCTCACAATTGGTAAATTAGTCCTTTCAACGTGACAGAGACACAGATATCTCCCTCCATTTTAAAGATGGAGAAACTCTGTTTATCACTCAATAGGCCCTATCTTTACTTGGTATCTAACCCTGTGCTGCCCCTTCCCTGGGCCTGTTTGATGGGACAGAGCAGAGGGAATGTTACTCTCTCTCGAACCCCATACTGTATTTGGTTTGGGTGTGTTTGTTGAACAGTGTAGATGAAGCTTTACACTGGAATATAGGTGAGGGGGTGATTTGATGAAATATTTCAGGATAATAATGCAAATAGAGGTTTGAAAAAGACTAACCATTCCCGCCGGTTTGGGGAGTCTGGGCCTTGGGGTCATGGTTTTTCAACTATGTTTAGAATTTTAGAATTTCAGGAGGGAAACTAAGAAACATTTTAAAACACCAAGTGTGGTATTAGTTTGGATCTCTCTCACATGAACGGAAATTGATGCTGAGCCACTAGTCCATGTTTAAAACTGAGGCTGATAGATTTCTGTTAGCTAACACGCTGCAGAGATATGAGACCAAGGGGTTCAGTCACAGATCAGCCAGGATCTCATTGAATGTCAGAACAGGGTTGGAGGGTTAAATGGCCTCTTGCTCTTTCCATGTGCTATGACCAATATCCTTTATTCACTGTCTGGCTCTCAGTCACCCACTTGGTCTGAGAGTCTCTATTTCTCATTCACTCGATCTGTGTCTTCTCTCCCTGTCTCTCTTCCTCTGAGAATCTAGTCTACAAACACCAGGCAGCCATTTTAGGTTTGTTCACAGTGGCCATTTTATGTCCCCACAGGAATGGGACATTTAGGACAGAGTTGACCCCTCTCTCATGTAACATTAATATTTTAAACGTGACAGAGACACAGGTATGGAGACATGAATTCCCTGTGTATTCCCTAGAATATTGAAGGATCTGGGCGTTCAGTCCCACACCTTGCAGCTGTGAATTTGAATTCTGAACTTTCTATTACTGAATCTGGAAGTAAAAACCCCCGGGATGGAATGATTCACATTCATTCTGCTTCTACAAAGCCCGTGTCTGTGTCTGTTTCTCAGTATTTATTAACTGTTTAAGATAAGCCTGTCTCTTTCTCCATCGCTCTCTTTCTCGCCTCGCCTTTCACTGTCTCTCTCTCACTACAACACCCTGCCCCTCTCTCTTGCTCACCCTGTCTCTCTCTCTCTCTCGGCGAGTTTTGTCTCTCTCTCTCTATCTCAATCTGTCTCTCTCTCACCATCTCTCTGCCTCTCTCTCTCTCTCACTCCATCAGCCTCCCCCTCTCCCCACCATCCCCAATTTCCCTTTTCAGCAAATTTTGGGTGTGAAGCTGAAGGGAAAATATTTTCAGGGTTTCGGGGAAAGGGCGGATGAGTGAGACCAGTTGAACTTTCCTTGCAGAGTGTCGAAAGTAGTTTGATGGGCTGAATGGCCTCTTCGATTAGATTCCAGTCGGTAACTCACTTCCGGATATCTGTTATTCTATATATAAACCCCCTGAACCCCTCGATTTGATTCCAGTCTGTAACTCACTCCCGGATATCTGTTATTCTATATATAAACCCCCTGAACCCCTCGATTAGATTCCAGCCTGTAACTCACTCCCGGGTATCTGGTATTCTATATATCATCCACCCCGAACCCCTCGATTAGATTCCAGTCTGTAACTCACTCCCGGGCATCTGTTATTCTATATATTAAACACCCCAAACCCCTCGATTAGATTCCAGTCTGTAACTCACTCCCGGGCATCTGTTATTCTATATATAAACCAACTCGAACCCCTCGATTAGATTCCAGTCTGTAAGTCACTCCCTGGTATTTGTTATTCTGTATATAAACCACCCCGAACCCCTCGATTAGATTCCAGTCTGTAACTCACTCCCGAGTATCTGTTATTCTATATATAAACCAACCCGAACCCCTCGATTAGATTCCAGTCTGCAACTCACTCCCGGGTATGTTTTTCTATATATAAACCACCCCGAACCCCTCTATTAGATTCCAGCACTTCCACATCACAAATTGAGGAAGGGGTCCCCCCCATTTTAAAGTTGGTTAAAGGCTCTCCCTCTAATTTAAAGATGGAGAAGGGATGTCTCACAGGATATTGTTCTTTACACAATAATGTTAACAAATTTTTGAACATTTTCAGTTTCCCCCTACACTTTCTCTTTCTCTTACCCTGTCTCGTTCCTTCTCTCCCTCTCCCACCCCATCTCTCTGCAACCCTATATATTTCTCTGTTTCTCTCTCTCACCCCATATCTTTACCCTACACTCGCTCCCCTCTCTTCATCTCTCTCTCTCACCTCATCCCTTTTTTATCGCTTGATCTCCTCTCTCTATCTCACTCGCTTACCCAGCTCTCTTTCCCTCTCTCCCTGTCTCTCTTCCTCTGAGAATCTAGACTACAAACACCAGGCAGCCATTTTAGGTTTGTTCACAGTGGCCATTTGATGTCCCCACAGCAATGGGACACTTAGGACAGAGTTGACTCATGTAACATTAATATTTTAAACGTGACAGAGACACAGGTATGGAGACATAAATTCCACGTGTATTCCCTGGAATATTGGAGGATCCGGGGGTTCAGTCCCACACTTTGCTGCTGTGAATTTGAATTCTGAATTTTCTAAAACTGAATCTGGAAGTAAAAACCCCCGGGATGGAATGATTCACATTCTTTCTGCTGCTGCAAAGCCCGTGTCTGTGTCTGTTTCTCAGTATTTATTAACAATTTAAGATAATAGGATAGAATGCCACTAGTTTGCCATAATTCAACTCAGTCAGAAATGTCCCAATGTTATGACCGATATCAATCTTTCATCGTCTGCCTGTTCATCCCCTCTCACTCTGTGTCTCTCTCTTTAACATTCCCTCATTCCGCATCTGCT
Source organism: Cetorhinus maximus (assembly GCF_964194155.1). Taxonomy (NCBI): domain Eukaryota; kingdom Metazoa; phylum Chordata; class Chondrichthyes; order Lamniformes; family Cetorhinidae; genus Cetorhinus; species Cetorhinus maximus. The sequence continues at coordinate 175,688 of NW_027596543.1, read as the reverse complement.
CTCTCTCTCTCTCTCTCTCTCCCTCTCTCAGATTCTGTAAGAAAAATCCCCAAACACCAGGCAGCCATTTTAGGTTTGTTCACAGTGGCCATTTTATGTGCCCACAGCACTGGGACATTTATGACAGAGTTGACTCCTCACAATTGGTAAATTAGTCCTTTCAACGTGACAGAGACACAGATATCTCCCTCCATTTTAAAGATGGAGAAATTCTGTTTATCACTCAATAGGCCCTGTCTTTACTTGGTATCTAACCCTGTGCTGCCCCTTCCCTGGGCCTGTTTGATGGGACAGAGCAGAGGGAATGTTACTCTCTCTCGAACCCCATACTGTATTTGGTTTGGGTGTGTTTGTTGAACAATGTGGATGAAGCTTTACACTGGAATTTAGGTGAGGGGGTGATCTGATGCAATATTTCAGGATAATAATGCAAGTGGAGGTTTGAAAAAGAGTAACTATTCCCGCTGGTTTGGGGAGTCTGGGCCTTGAGGCCATGGTTTTTCAACTATGTTTAGAATTTTAGAATTTCAGGAGAGAATCTAAGAAACACTTTAAAACGCCAAGTGTGGTATTAGTTTGGATCTCTCTCACATGAACAGAAATTGATGCTGAGCCACTAGTCCATGTTTAAAACTGAGGCTGATAGATTTCTGTTAGCTAACACGCTGCAGAGATATGAGACCAAGGGCTTCAATCACAGATCAGCCAGGATCTCATTGAATGTCAGAACAGGGTTGGAGGGTTAAATGGCCTCTTGCTCTTTCCATGTGCTATGACCAATATCCTTTATTCACTGTCTGGCTCTCAGTCACCCACTTGGTCTGAGAGTCTCTATTTCTCATTCACTCGATCAGTGTCTTCTCTCCCTGTCTCTCTTCCTCTGAGAATCTAGTCTACAAACACCAGGCAGCCATTTCAGGTTTGTTCCCAGTGGCCATTTTATGTCCCCACAGCACTGGGACATTTAGGACAGATTTGACTCCTCACGAATGGAAAATTAGTACTTTCAACGTGACAGAGACACAGATATCTCCCTCCATTTTAAAGACGGAAAAGGGAACTCCCTCCGTTTTAACGGTGGAGAAGTTATCTGCCTCCATTTTAAATATTGAGAATGGTTCTCGCCCCATTTCGTCAGGTCTCTCTCTCCCTACCGCTTTTTCCTTCCCTCGACTCGTCTCTCTGATACTCTCTCTCATCCCTTCGCTATTTCGGACACTCACTTCCCTCTCTCTGCCTCTCCCTCACCCCACCCATTTTTCTTTCATTCAATCGCCTCTCTCTATCTCTCTCTCTTGCCCTCTCTCTCTTTCTCCCTCAGCCCATCTCATTGTCGCTATCTCCCTCTCTCTCGCCCCATCTCTCTCCCCTTCACCCTCTCTGTCTTTCATTTTATCTCTCTGTCATTCTCTGACCCTCTCTCTCTCGCCCTCTCTCTCTTTCTTTCTCACCCCATCTCACTCTCACTATTTCCCGCTCTCTCTCTCTCTCGCGCTCTCTCTCTTTCTTTCTCACCCCATCTCACTCACTATTTCCCTCACTCTCTCTCTCTCATGCTATCTCTCTTTCTTTCTCACCCCATCTCACTCTCACTATTTCCCTCTCTCTCTCTCTCTCTCTCGCGCTCTCTCTCTTTCTTTCTCACCCCATCTCACTGTAACTATTTCCCTCTCTCTCTCACCCCATCTCTCTGCCCTTCACCCTCTCTCTCTCACCCCATCTCACTCTCACTAATTCCATCTCTCTCTCTCTCTCGCGCTCTCTCTCTTTCTTTCTCATCCCATCTCACTGTAACTATTTCCCTCTCTCTCTCACCCCATCTCTCTGCCCTTCACCCTCTCTCTCTGTCTCTCATTCTACCTCTGTCATTCTCTGACCCTCTCTCTATCGCCCCGTCTCTATCCCTATCACCACCTCTCTCTGTCGCTCTCTCTCCCTCGCTCTGCCACTGACTCTCTGTCACATTCGTTGTCTCCCACGCCTGTCTCTTTCTCCATGGCTCTCTTTCTCGCCTCGCCTTTCACTGTCTCTCTCTCACTACAACACCCTGCCCCTCTCTCTCTCTCGCCCTGTCTCTCTCTCTCTCTTGGCGAGTTTTGTCTCTCTTTCTCTATCTCAATCTGCCTTTCTCTCACCATCTCTCTGCCTCTCTCTCTCACATACTCTCTCTCTCACTCCATCAGCCTCCCCCTCTCCCCACCATCCCCAATTTCCCTTTTCAGCAAATTTTGGGCGTGAAGCTGAAGGGAAAATATTTTCAGGGTTTCGGGGAAAGGGCGGACGAGAGAGACCAGGGAAACTTTCCTTGCAGAGTGTCGAAAGTAGTTTGATGGGCTGAATGGCCTCCTCGATTAGATTCCAGTCTGTTACTCAATCGGAGGTATCTGTTATTCTATATATTATCCACCCCGAACCCCTCAATAAGATTCCAGCCTGTAACTCACTCCCGGGTATCTGTTATTCTACATATAAACCACCCCGAACCCCTCGATTAGATTCCAGTCTGTAAGTCACTCCCGGGCATCTGTTATTCTATATATAAACCACCCCGAACCCCTCGGTTAGATTCCAGTCTGTAACTCACTCCCGGTTATCTGTTATTCTATATATAATCCACCCGGAACCCCTCGATTAGATTCCAGTCTGTAACTCACTCCTGTTATTTGTTATTCTGTATATGAACCACCCCGAACCCCTCGATTAGATTCCAGCCTGTAACTCACTCCCGGGTATATGTTATTCTATATATAAACCATCCCGAATCCCTCGATTAGATCCAGTCTGTAACTCACTCCCGGGTATGTTATTCTATATAGAAACCACCCCCAACCCCTCGATTAGATTCCAGTCTGTAACTCACTCCCGGGTATGTTATTCTATATATAAACCACCCCCAACCCCTCGATTAGATTCCAGCACTTCCACACCACAAGTAGAGGAAGGGGTCTCCCCCATTTTAAAGTTGGTTAAAGGCTCTCCCTCTAATTTTAAGATGGAGAAGGGATGTCTCACAGGATATTGTCCTTTACACTCAATAATGTTCACAAATTTTTGAACATTTTCAGTTTCCCCCTACACTTTCTCTCATCCTGTCTCGTTCCTTCTCTCCCTCTCCCACCCCATCTCTCTGCCACCCTATATATTTCTCTGTTTCTCTCTCTCACCCCATATCTTTACCCTACACTCGCTCCCCTCTCTTCATCTCTCTCTCTCAACTCATCCCTTATTTATCGCTTGATCTCCTCTCCCTATCTCACTCGCTTACCCAGCTCTCTTTCCCTCTCTCCCTACCTCTCTTCCTCTGAGAATCTAGTCTACAAACACCAGGAAGCCATTTTAGGTTTGTTCACAGTGGCCATTTTATGTCCCCACAGCAATGGGACATTTAGGACAGAGTTGACTCCTCACTCATGTAACATTAGTATTTTAAACGTGACAGAGACACAGGTATGGAGACATGAATTCCCTGTGTATTCCCAGGAATATTGAAGGATCCGGGCGTTCAGCCCCACACTTTGCTGTTGTGAATTTGAATTCTGAATTTTCTATTACTGAATCTGGAAGTAAAAACCCCCGGGATGGAATGATTCACATTCATTCTGCTTCTACAAAGCCCATGTCTGTGTCTGTTTCTCAGTATTTATTAACTGTTTAAGATAAGCCTGTCTCTTTCTCCATCGCTCTCTTTCTTGCCTCGCCTTTCACTGTCTCTCTCTCACTACAACACCCTGCCCCTCTCTCTATCTCGTCCTGTCCCTCTCTCTCTCTCGGTGAGTTTTGTCTCTCTTTCTCTATCTCAATCTGTCTCTCTCACCATCTCTCTGCCTCTCTCTCTCATTTACTCTCACTCTCACTCCATCAGCCTTCCCCTCTCCCCACCATCCCGAATTTCTCTTTTCAGCAAATTTTGGGTGTGAAGCTGAAGGGAAAATATTTTCAGGGTTTCGGTGAAAGGGCGGACGAGTGAGACCAGTGAAACTTTTCTTGCAGAGTGTCGAAAGTAGTTTGATGGGCTGAATGGCCTCCTCGATTAGATTCCAGTCTGTAACTCACTCCCGGGTATCTGTTATTCTATATATAATCCACCCCGAACCCCTCGATTAGATTCCAGCCTGTGACTCACTCCCGGGTATCTGTTATTCTATATATAATCCACCCCGAACCCCTCGATTAGATTCCAGCCTGTGACTCACTCCCGGGTATCTGTTATTCAATATATAAACCACCCCGAACCCCTCGATTAGATTCCAGTCTGTAACTCACTCCCGGGTATGATATTCTATATATAAGCCCCCCCGAACCCCTCGATTTGATTCCAGCACTTCCACATCACAAATTGAGGAAGGGGTCTGCCCCCATTTTCAAGTTGGTTAAAGGCTCTCCCTCTAATTTAAAGATGGAGAAGGGATGTCTCACAGGATATTGTTCTTTACACTCAATAATGTTAACACATTTTTGAATATTTTCAGTTTCCCCCTACACTTTCTCTTTCTCTCATCCTGTCTCGTTTCTTCTCTCCCTCTCCCAGCCCATCTCTCTGCCACTCTATACATTTCTCTGTTTCTCTCTCTCACCCCATATCTTTACCCTACACTCGCTCCCCTCGCTTCATCTCTCCCTCTCTCAACTCATCCCTTTTTTATCGCTTGATCTCCTCTCTCTATCTCACTCGCTTACCCAGCTCTCTTTCCCTCTCTGCCCGCCTCTCTTCCTCTGAGAATCTAGTCTACAAACACCAGGCAGCCATGTTAGGTTTGTTCACAGTGGCCATTTTATGTCCCCACAGCAATGGGACATTTAGGACAGAGTTGACTCATGTAACATTAGTATTTTAAACGTGACAGAGACACAGGTATGGAGACATAAATTCCACGTGTATTCCCTGGAATATTGAAGGATTCGGGCGTTCACTCCCACACTTTGCTGTTGTGAATTTGAATTCTGAATTTTCTAAAACTGAATCTGGAAGTAAAAACCCCCGGGATGGAATGATTCACATTCTTTCTGCTGCTGCAAAGCCCGTGTCTGTGTCTGTTTCTCAGTATTTATTAACAATTTAAGATAATAGTTTAGAATGCCACAAGTTTGCCATAATGTCTGGAAAGAGGGTTGAAACAGAGGGGCTGAGGTAGCAAAACAAGAGGAGGGGGTGTGAATAGACACAGGATCTGGGGGTCTCCAATGTGTAGACTCTGCCCAGCTCCCAGTCACATCTTTTAGAAAAGGCTGAATTGCGAAAATAAATCCAGGGACAGTGAAGCAAGTGACTCACTAACAATGAGAGCATTTTAAACATTCATTCTTTCACTGCAAAGCGCTCAGTCTTTCTGAGGTTCTGAAGGGGTCGGGGGTCTTCACTGTCTTAGTCCCTCTCCAACTTGCTGCCTCTCTCTCTCTGTGTAAATATTTCCCCATTTAAAAAGTGCTGAACAGAGCTGGTTGCACCCTGTGGGATCTTGCTGTGCACAAATTCCCTGCAGTGTTTCATACTGCGCCACAACCAGTTAATTGATTAAAAATGAGCTGATTGGACTCATTTCCTGTCCCTCAGGAGCCCTTTACCAAGTCCTAACTGTGAGAGTGTGTAAAAGTTTGTGCTAATTCCTGAATAATGCTGGTGTTTTAGGCAGGGCGATGAATTGAGAGGTGGAACAGTCATTTGAATTCAGTCTCTCTAGGATGTGTCCCTACGTTACAACAGAGAGAGAGGGGGGAGAGCGAGGGAATCAGGGAAAGACAGTGAAACAGAGGCAGGGGGTTGGGGGTGAGGAAGATACAAAGGGTCTGGGGGGGGTTAGGGGAGGGTCTCCAGTGTGGAGTCAGTGCCCAGCTCCCAGTCTCTGCAGAAAAGCCTCAGTCACACCCTCCCGGGGACGCCTGGTTTGTAAAAATCGATGCTGGGACGGAGATTTCAAAAAGTCTCCCCCAGGAAGCAGCAGCTTGTTCCCGGTTTGAAGAGAAGGAGTTTAGGCCTTTCTGGGGATGTGTCCGGACTCAGAGCACACATGGTGCCCGGTGAGGGGCTGAGAGGGAAGAGGGAGGGTTACAGCAGGCATGAGGCTGGGGAAGGAAATGTGTCTCCCTGTTCCCATCTGGATAGCATTACATTGCTGCCTGTGGGATCCCCCTGTGCAGAAACGGCCTGCAGCTTTTCCTGAACTGCAACAGGGAACACACGACGTTTCTGGGGGAGGGGGTGGCATTTCCCTGTCTCTGTCATTCCAGCTTTCTCTCTCCCTCTCTCTTTCCAGACAGGACCCCTTGCAGCTCCTGTCCATTGAATGTTAATACCAGTCCTGGGAGTGTTTGATGGGGACAGTGTAGAGGGAGGTTTACTCCTTATCTAACGCCGTGCTGTACCAGCACTGGGAGTGTATGATGGCCACAGTGTAGGGGGAGCTTTACTCTGTATTTAACCCCGTGCTGTACCAGTCCTGGGAGTGTTTGATGGGGGGAGTATAGATGCAGGTTTACTCTGTATCTAACCCTGTCCAGTTCCTGTCCAGGGAGTGTTTGATGGGGACAGTGCAGAGGGAGCTTTTCTCTGTATCTAACCCAGTGCTTTAACTGCCCTGGGAGTGTTTGATGGGGCAAGTGTAGAGGTAGCTATACTCAGTATCTAACCCTGTCCTGTTCCTGTCCTGGGAGTGTTTGATGGGGAAGGTATAGAGGGTGCTTTACTCTGTATCTAACCCTGTTCTGTTCCTGTCCAGGGAGTGTTTGATGGGGACAGTGCAGAGGGAGCATTACTCTGTATCTAATCCTGTCCAGTACCAGTCCTGAAAGTGTTTTATTGGGAGAGAATAGAGCGAGCTTTACTCTGTATCTAGCCCTGTCCTGTTCCTGTCCTAGGTGTGTTTGAGGGGGACTGTGTAGAGGGAGCTTTACTTTGTATCTAACCCCGAGCTTTACCTGTCTTGGGAGTGTTTGATGGGGACAGTGTAGAGGAAGCTTTACTCTGTATCTAAATTGTGCTGTACCTGTACTGGGAGTGTTTGATGTGGACAGTATAGAGGGAGATTTACTCTGCATCTAATCCCATGCTGTATGTGGCCTGGGAGTGTTTGATGGGGACAATGCAGAGGGAGCTTTATTCTGTATCTAACCCCTTGCTGTACCTGCCCTGGGAGTGTGTGATGGGCAGAGTGTAGAGGGAGCTTTACTCTGTATCAAAGCCCGTCCTGTACCTGTCCAGGGAGTGTTTGATGGGGACAGTATTGAGGATGCTTTACTCTGCATCCAGCCCCGTGCTGTACCTGCCCTGGGAGCGTTTGATGGAGACAGTGTAGAGGGAGCATTACTCTGTATTTAACACGTTGCTTTAGCTGCCCTGGGAGGGTTTGATGGGGAAAGTGTAGAGGTAGCTTTACTCTGTATCTAATCCTGTCCAGTTCCTGTCCTGGGAGTGTTTGATGGGGACAGTGCAGAGGTTGCTTTATTCTGTATCTAACCCCGTGCTGTACCTGTCCTGGGAGTGTTTGATGAGGACAGCATCGAGGGAGCTTTACTCTGTATCTAGCCCCGTGCTGTACCTGTCCTGGGAGTGTTTGATGGGGACAGTATCGAGGGAGATTTACTCTGTATCTAACGCCGTGCTGTACATGTCCTGGGAGTGTTTGATGGGGACGGTGAAGAGGGAGCTTTACTCTGTATCTAACCCAGTGCTTTACCTGCCCTGAGAGTGTTTGATGGGGACAGTTTAGAGGGAGCTTTAATCTGTATCTAACCCCGTGCTGTACCTGTCCTGGGAGTGTTTGGTGAGGACCGTGTAGAATAAGCTTTAGTCTGTATCTAACCCCGTACTGTACCTGCACTGGGAGTGTTTGATGGTTACAGTGTAGAGGGAGATTTACTCTGTATCTAACACCGTGCTGTACCTGTCCTGGGAGTGTTTGATGGGGACAGTTTAGTGGGAGCTTTACTCCGTATATAACCCTGTCCTGTACCTGCCCTGGGAGTGCTTGATGGGGACAGTGTAGAGGGAGCTTTACTCTGTATCTTATCCTGTCCAGTTCCTGTCCTGAGATTGTTTGATGGGGACAGTGTAGAGGATGCATTACTCTGTATCTAACCCCGTGCTGTACCTGTCCTGGGAGTGTTTGATGGGGACAGTATCGAGGGAGCTTTACTCTGTATCTATCCCCTGCTGCATCATCTCTGGGAGTGTTTGTTGGGAACATTCTCACCCAAAACAAAAACAATCCACAAATCAGCCCTAATAAATTGAACATCAGTTTCCTTGTTTGATTCTCCCTGGTCTGTTCTGATTCTCTGATAGATTCCTCGTGTTTACCCTCCACATGAGCAGTCATCCTAATCCCGTCTACCTGTCCTGCTCCCAACGCGGCATCCGACTACAATAAGGCCATTGATACAAGAGCGTCTCAGCGAGTGAGACAGGTGAGTCTTGAACCTGACCTGGGTGTATGCGTTTGACCCGGGTTAATCCGACACTCCAGGGACAGTTGAGACAGTTAAAGTGCATCACAGCTTTGCCAGAATGAGACCTGGATTCCAAGGGTTAAATTGCAAAGTGAGATTGCACAAACTCGGGTTGTATTCCCTGAAATTTAGTAGCATCAGGGGTGACTTGATCAAATTGTCAAATCCTGAGAGGAACTGGGTGGGGAGATTAGGGAATGTATGAGCTCTTGTCCTGAGTAACAAACTTTGTGAGGCATCTTATCGAATCCCTTTTGAACAGACAAGTATCCTCCTGTCACTACAGGTTACCTGTATGTTGCAAAGTTATTCTGATAATTTTCATTCCACAGAGTCAAAATTTCTGCGATTCTGTGACTGAGTCAGAACTTCAAATAGTTCAGATTTACTGTTTAAAATAAGCAGTCACTTTTCTGCGGTGGTTTTTGAGATTGAGTATGGATCTCAGAATCTGTCAGTGGAAGGGAGTTTCTACAGAGATAGGAAATGGGATTGATGAATAAAGGTGCAGGATTTTGATCACTGCATAAGATTGTGTCTGTTGCAGTTTCCCAGGAGTTTACATTTTCATGGGAAAGGGATGATTATCCAATGTCAACAATTCAATTTCTTCAGACTAGTGAAAACGCAAGAGAAAGAGGGAATATACCAACACTGGAACAAACAGGCAACTGTATGAGGAAGGTTTCAATTCTCTGCATGTTTTAATGTGAATTCCTGAGCTAAAGATTGAAATAAACAGGAGTTTAAATCTCACACTGGGATGCCGTACAATTTCAGTCCTGTTATCCCAAAATTAAAAATAAAAATCTACAATTAGCTGGAGCTGGAAATCTGTCAGTTGATGAATGTTGTCTTGAAAATTTCACCCTGAATACTGTGAGCCTTAGTATTGTGGAAAGGTGTGAAGAAAGTGTTTGCATTCACACATTCCTACATTGTGAAATGTAAGTTAGCTTTGAAACAATAAGGATGTAGGGCCAGGGAGTCTGAATGGGCAAAAGGATTTGGATGATTAAAGAGTGAATTTTAATGATGTCCTTTGAAGGAGCCGTTTACTGTAAATGTCCCAAGACAATGAAATGCTTCAAAGGAAATATCCCGATTGACAGAAATGGTTCCCCAATGTCTGAAAGACTTTCCCAAGTCTTCAGAGACATGAAGGGGGCAGACATATTGTAAGATACAGATCATGAGGTGCTAGAGAATCACAGAATTGAAGTTGTGGGGCCCTCTCCTGTTTCAGAATGTCAGTTTTGATGTTTAACTCTGTGAAACTTGGTTAATGATTCTTAAAGCATAAAGTTCCAATCCAATCTGTAACCTGCACTTAAAATGCCAAAGAGATATGTACACCTTAAGTGAATGAGTGAAATAGTGAAAGATGGATTTCATTATAGGCAAATGTGTGGCTGCCCACTTTAAAAAGGATGGAACAGGTTACATTATAAATGGTGAAAAGCTGCAAACAGTGAGGGTCCAAAGAGTCCCTATCCATTTGTGTCAAGACTAAGAAAACATCAAACAGTTCCAATGAGAAATTAAATTTGATATTTGGGATAAAGCTGGTTAAAAACTCACACTACCCATTCCATGAATCAGCCTCTGTAACCTGCACTTCAGCACATCACAAGAAAAATGATATTTTCAACTGTTCGTGATTCCAGTCTGTAACTCAATCCCGGGTATCTATTATTCTCTATATAAACCCCCTGCACCCCTCAATTAGATTCCAGTCTGTAACTCACTCCCGGGTATCTATTATTCTCTATATAAACCCCCTGAACCCCTCGATTAGATTCCAGTCTGTAACTCAATCCCAGGTATCGATTATTCTATATATAAACCCCCTGATCCCTTCGATTAGATTCCTGTCTGTAACTCAATCCCGGGTATCGATTATTCTATATATAAACCCCCTGCACCCCTTAATTAAATTCCAGCCTGTAACTCAATCCCGGGTATCTATGATTCTATATATAAACCCCCGGAAGCACTCGATTAGATTCCTGTCTGTAACTCACTCCCGGGTATCGATTATTCTATATATAAACGCCCTGAACCCCTCGATTAGATTCCAGTCTGTAACTCACTCCCGGGTATCTATTTTTCTGTATATAAAACCACTGCACCCTTCAATTAGATTCCAGTCTGTAACTCTCTCCCGTTATCTATTATTCTATATATAAACCCCTCATTCCCCTCGATGAGATTCCGTTCTTTAACTCACTCCCGGATATCTTTTATTCGATATATATTATATCTACATGATTTATATATAAACCACCCCGAACCCCTCGATTAAATTTCAGCCCGTAACTCACTCCCGGGCATCTGTTAATCTATATATAAATCACCCCAAACCCCTCCGTTAGATTCCTGCCTGTAACTCACTGCCGGGTGTCTGTTATTCTATATATAAACCACCCCAAACCCCTCCGTTAGATTCCAGTCTGTAACTCAATCTCAGGAATCTGTTATTCTATATTAAGACCACCCCAAACCCCTCGATTAGATTCCAGTCTGTAACTCATTTCCGTCTAACTGTTATTCTGTATATAAATGTCCCAAACCGCTCGACTAGATTTCAGTCTGTTACTCATTCCCGGTCTTCTGTTAATCTATATATATTATATTCATATGATTTATATATAAACACCCCGAACCCATCGATTTGTTTCCAGTCTGTAACTCACTCCCGGGTATCTGTTATTCTATATAAAAATTCCCCAAAGCCCTCGATTAGATTCCAGTCTGTAACTCACTCTCGGGCATCTGTTATTCTATATATAAATCCCTCAAACCCCTCGATTTGATTCCAGTCTGTAACTCACTCGCAGGTATCTGTTATTCTAAATATAACCCCCCTGAACCCCTCGATTAGATTCCAGTCTGTAAATCACTCCCGGGTATCTGTTATTCTATATATAATCCACCCCGAATCTCTCGATTAGATTCCAGTCTGTAACTCACTCCCGGGTATTTGTTATTCTGTATATAAACCACCCCGAACCCCTCGATTAGATTCCAGTCTGTAACTCACTCCCGGGTATCTGTTATTCTATATATAAACCCACCAAACCCCTCGATTAGATTCCAGTCTGTAACTCACTCCCGGGTATTTGTTATTCTGTATATAAACCACCCCGAACCCCTCGATTAGATTCCAATCTTTAACTCAATCCTTGGTATCTATTATTCAATATATAAACCCCACAAACCCCACGATTAGATTCCAGTCCGCAACGCACACCCGGGTATCGGTTATTCTGCATATAAAACCACTGCACCCTTCAATTAGATTCCAGTCTGTAACTCTCCCCGTTATCTATTATTCTATATATAAACCCCTCATTCCCCTCGATGAGATTCCGTTCTATAACTCACTCCCGGATATCTTTTATTCGATATATATTATATCTACATGATTTATAAATAAACCACCCCGAACCCCTCGATTAAATTTCAGCCCGTAACTCACTCCCGGGCATCTGTTAATCTATATATAAACCACCCCAAACCCCTCCGTTAGATTCCTGCCTGTAACTCACTCCCGGGCATCTGTTAATCTATATATAAACCACCCCAAACCCCTCCGTTAGATTCCTGTCTGAAACTCACTACCGGGTGTCTGTTATTCTATTCATAAACCACCCCAAACCCCTCCGTTAGATTCCTGTCTGAAACTCACTGCCGGGTGTCTGTTATTCTATATATAAACAAACCCAAACCCCTCCGTTAGATTCCAGTCTGTAACTCAATCTCGGGTATCTGTTATTCTATATATAAACCACCCCGAACTCCTCGATAAGATTCCAGCATGTAACTCACTCCCGGGAATCAGTTATTCTATATAAAGACCACCCCAAACCCCTCGATTTGATTCCAGTCTGTAACTCATTTCCGTCTAACTGTTATTCTGTATATAAATGTCCCAAACCGCTCGACTAGATTTCAGTCTGTTACTCATTCCCGGGCTTCTGTTCATCTATATATATTATATTCATATGATTTATATATAAACACCCCGAACCCATCGATTTGTTTCCAGTCTGTAACTCACTCACGGGTATCTGTTATTCTATACATAAATTCCCCAAAGATCTCGATTAGATTCCAGTCTGTAACTCACTCTCGGGTATCTGTTATTCTATATATAAATCCCTCAAACCCCTCGATTTGATTCCAGTCTGTAACTCACTCCCAGGTATATGTTATTCTAAATATAACCCCCCTGAAACCCTCGATTAGATTCCAGTCTGTAAATCACTCCCGGGTATCTGTTATACTATATATAATCCACCCCGACTCTCTCGATTAGATTCCAGTCTGTAACTCACTCCCGGGTATCTGTTATTCTGTATATAAACCACCCCGAACCACTCGATTATATTCCAGTCCGTAAACTCACTCCCGAGTATCTGTTATTCTGTATATAAACCACCCCGAACCCCTCGATTAGATTCCAGTCTGTAAACTCACTCCCGAGTAATTGTTATTCTCTATATAAACCACCCCGAACCCCTCGATTAGATTCCAGTCCGTAAACTCACTCCCGAGTATCTGTTATTCTCTATATAAACCACCCCGAACCCCTCGATTAGATTCCAGTCTTTAACTCAATCCATGGTATCTATTATTCTATATATAAACCCCACAAACCCCACGATTAGAATCCAGTCTGCAACGCACTCCCGGGTATCTGTTATTCTGTATATAAACCACCCCGAACCCCTCGATTAGATTCCAGCACTTCCACATCACAAGTTGAGGAAGGGGTCTCCCCCCATTTTAAAGTTGGTTAAAGGCTCTCCCGCCAATTTTAAGATGGAGAAGGGATGTCTCACAGGATATTGTCCTTTACACTCAATAATGTTAACACATTTTTGAATATTTTCAGTTTCGCACTACACTTTCTCATTCTCTCATCCTGTCTCGTTCCTTCTCTCCCTCTCCCACCCCATCTCACTGCCACTCTATACATTTCTCTGTTTCTCTCTCTCACCCCATATCTTTACCCTACACTCGCTCCCCTCTCTTCATCTCTCTCTCTCAACTCATCCCTTTTTTATCGCTTGATCTCCTCTCTCTATCTCACTCACTTACCCAGCTCTCTATCCCTCTCTCCCTACCTCTCTTCCTCTGAGAATCTAGTCTACAAACACCAGGCAGCCATTTTAGGTTTGTTCACAGTGGCCATTTTATGTCCCCACAGCAATGGGACACTTAGGACAGAGTTGACTCATGTAACATTAATATTTTAAACGTGACAGAGACACAGGTATGGAGACATAAATTCCACGTGTATTCCCGGGAATGTTGAAGGATCCGGGCGTTCACTCCCACACTTTGCTGCTGTGAATTTGAATTCTGAATTTTCTAAAACTGAATCTGGAAGTAAAAACCCCCGGGATGGAATGATTCACATTCTTTCTGCTGCTGCAAAGCCCGTGTCTGTGTCTGTGTCTCAGTATTTATTAACAATTTAAGATAATAGTTTAGAATGCCACAAGTTTGCCATAATGTCTGGAAAGAGGGTTGAAACAGAGGGGCTGAGGTAGCAAAACAAGAGGAGGGGGTGTGAATAGACACAGGATCTGGGGGTCTCCAATGTGTAGACTCTGCCCAGCTCCCAGTCACATCTTTTAGAAATGGCCGAATTGCGAAAATGAATCCAGGGACAGTGAAGCAAGTGACTCACTAACAATGAGAGCATTTTAAACATTCATTCATTCACTGCAAAGCTCTCAGTGTTTCTGAGGTTCTGAAGGGGTCGGGGGTCTTCACTGTACGTGTCCTGGGAGTGTTTGATGGTGACAGTGTAGAGGGAGCTATACTCTGTATCTAACCCTGTGCTTTACCTGCCCTGGGAGTGTTTGATGGGGACGGCGTAGAGGGAGATTTACTCTGAATCTAACCATGTGCTGTACCTGTCTTTGGAGTGTTTGATGGGGACAGTATAGAGGGAGCTTTACTCTGTATCTAACCCCGTGCTGTACTTGCCCTGGGAGTGTTTGATGGGGACAGTGCAGAGGAAGCTTTATTCTGTATCTAAACCCGTGCTGTACCTGCCCTGGGAGTGTTTGATGGTCACAGTGTAGAGGGAGCTTTATTCTTTATCTAAATCCATGCTGTACCAGTCCTGGGACTGTTTGATGGGGACAGTGTAGAGGGAGCTTTATTCTTTATCTAAATCCATGCTGTACCAGTCTTGGGACTGTTTGATGGGGACAGTGTAGAGGTAGCTTTACTTTGTATCTAACCCCCTTCTGTACCTGAGCTGGGAGTGTTTGATGGGGACGGTGAAGAGGAACCTTTACTCTGTATCTAACACAGTGCTGTACCTGCCCTGGGATGTTTGATGGGAACAGTGTAGAGGGAGCTTTACTCTCTATCTAAACCCGTGCTGTACCTGTCCTGCGAGTGTTTGATGGGGACAGTATCGAGGGAGCTTTACTCCTTATCTAACCATGTCCTGTTCCTGTCCTGGGAGTATTTGATGGGGACAGTGTAGAGGAAGCTTAACTCTATATCTATCACAGTGCTGTACCTGTCCATGGAGGGTTTGATGGGGACAGTGTATAGGGAGCTTTACTCTGTATCTAACCCCGTGCTTTACCTATCCTGGGAGTGTTTCATGGGGACAGTGTAGAGGAAGATTTACTCTGTATCTAACCCTTTGCTGTACCTGTCCTGGGAGTGTTTGATGGGGACAGTATAGAGGGAGCTTTACTCTGTATCTAACCTCGTGCTGTACGTGCCCTGGGAGTGTTTGATGGGGACAGTGCAGAGGGAGCTTTATTCTGTATCTAAACCCGTGCTTTCCCTGCCCTGGGAGTTTTTGATGGGGACAGTGTAGACGGAGCTTCACTCTGGATCTAATCCCGTGCTGTACCTGTCCTGGGATTGTGTGATGATGACAGTATCGAGGGAGCTTTAATCTGTATCTAGCCCCGTGCTGTACCTGCCCTGGGAGTGTTTGATGGGGACAGTGTAGAGGGAGCTTTACTCTGTATCTAACCCTGTGCTGTAGCAGTCCTGGGAGTGTTTGAAGGGGAAAATGTAGAGGTAGCTTTACTCTGTATCTAACCCTGTCCTGTTCCTGTCCTGGGGATGTTTGTTGGGGACAGCATAGAGGGAGCTTTACTCTGTATCTAACCCTGTCCTGTTCCAGTCCTGGGAGCGTTTGATGGAGACAGTGTAGAGGGAGCTTTACTCTGTATCTAACCCAATGCTGTTCCTGCCCTGGGAGTGTTTGATGGGGAAAGTGTAGAGGGAGCTATGTTTTGTATCTAACCCCGTGCTGTTCTTGTCCTGGGAGTGGTTGATGGGGACAGTATAGAGGGAGCTTTACTCTGTATCTAACCCTGTTCTGATCATGTCCAGGGAGTGTTTGGTGGGAACAGTGCAGATGGAGCTTTACTCTGTATCTAACCCTGTGCTGTACCTGTCCTGGGAGTGTTTGATGGGGACAGTATAGAGGGAGCTATACTCTGTATCTAACCCAGTGCTGTACTTGCCCTGGGAGTGTTTGATGATGACAGTGCAGTGGGACCTTTATTCTGTATTTAAACCCGTGCTGTACCTGTCCTGGGAGTGTTTGATGGGGACAGTGTAGAGGAAGTTTTACTCTGTATCTAAACCCGTAATGTACCTGCACTGGGAGTGTTTGATGGGGACGGTGTAGCGGGAGCTTTACTCTGTATCTAACCCCGTGCTGTACCTGTCCTGTGAGGGTTTGATGGGGACAGTTTAGAGTGAGCTTTACTCTGTATATAACCCTGTCTTGTACCTGCCCTGGGAGTGCTTCATGGGGACCGTGTAGAGGGAGCTTTACTCTGAATCTTACCCCGGGCAGTACCAGTCCTGGGAGTTTTAGATGGGGACAGGTTAGAGGGAGATTTACTCTCTATCTAACCCTGTGCTGTAACTGCCATGGGAGTGTATGATGGTCACAGTGTAGGGGGAGATTTTCTCTGTTTCTAACACCGGGCTGTACTAGTCCTGGGAGTGTTTGATGGGGAAAGTATCGAGGGAGCTGTACTCTGTATCTAACCCCGTGCTGTACCTGTACTGGGAATTTTAGATGGATACATTATCGAGGGAACTGTTCTCTGTATCTAACCCCGTGCTGTACCTGTCCTGGGAGTGTTTGATGGGGACAGTATCGAGGGAGCTTTACTCTGTATCTAACCCCGTGCTGTACCTGTCCTGGGAGTGTTTGATGGGTACAGTAGCGAGGGAGCTTTACTCTGTATCTAACCCTGTGGTGTCCCTGTACTGGGAACTTTAGTTGGATACATTATCAAGTGAAATTATCTCTGCATCTAACCCCGTGCGGTACCTGTCCTGGGAGTGTTTGATGGGGACAGTATCGAGGAAGTTTAACTCTGTACCTATCCCCGTGCTGAACCTGTCCTGGGAGTGTTTGATGGGCACAGTATTGAGGGGGCTTTACTCTGTATCTAACCCCGTGCTGTACCTGTCCTGGGAGATTTTGATGGGGACGGTGTAGAGGAAGCTTTACTCTGTATCTAACACAGTGCTGTACCTGCCCTTGGATGTTTGATGGGAACAGTGTAGAGGGAGCTTTACTCTGTATCTAAACCCGTGCTGTGCCTGTCCTGCGAGTGTTTGATGGGGACAGTATCGAGGGAGCTTTAATCCTTATCTAACCATGTCCTGTTCCAGTCCTGGGAGTGTTTGATGGGGACAGTGTAGAGGGAGCTTTACTCTGTATCTATCCCAGTTCTGTACCTGTCCATGGAGGGTTTGATGGGGAAAGTGTAGAGGGAGCTTTACTCTGTATCTAACCCCGTGCTTTACCTATCCTGGGAGTGTTTCATGGGAGCAGTGTAGAGGAAGCTTTAATCCGTATCTAACCCTTTGCTGTACCTGTCCTGGGAGTGTTTGATGGGGACAGTATAGAGGGAGCTTAACTCTGTATCTAACACAGTGCTGTACCTGCCCTTGGATGTATGATGGGAACAGTGTAGAGGGAGCTTTACTCTGTATCTAAACCCGTGCTGTACCTGTCCTGCGAGTGTTTGATGGGGAAAGTGTAGAGGTAGCTTTACTCTGTATCTAACCATGTCCTGTTCCTGTCCTGGGAGTATTTGATGGGGACAGTGTAGAGGCAGCTTAACTCTATATCTATCACAGTGCTGTACCTGTCCATGGAGGGTTTGATGGGGACAGTGTATAGGGAGCTTTACTCTGTATCTAACCCCGTGCTTTACCTATCCTGGGAGTGTTTCATGGGGACAGTGTAGAGGAAGATTTACTCTGTATCTAACCCTTTGCTGTACCTGTCCTGGGAGTGTTTGATGGGGACAGTATAGAGGGAGCTTTACTCTGTATCTAACCTCGTGCTGTACGTGCCCTGGGAGTGTTTGATGGGGACAGTGCAGAGGGAGCTTTATTCTGTATCTAAACCCGTGCTTTCCCTGCCCTGGGAGTTTTTGATGGGGACAGTGTAGACGGAGCTTCACTCTGGATCTAATCCCGTGCTGTACCTGTCCTGGGATTGTGTGATGATGACAGTATCGAGGGAGCTTTAATCTGTATCTAGCCCCGTGCTGTACCTGCCCTGGGAGTGTTTGATGGGGACAGTGTAGAGGGAGCTTTACTCTGTATCTAACCCTGTGCTGTAGCAGTCCTGGGAGTGTTTGATGGGGAAAATGTAGAGGTAGCTTTACTCTGTATCTAACCCTGTCCTGTTCCTCTCCTGGGGATGTTTGATGGGGACAGCATAGAGGGAGCTTTACTCTGTATCTAACCCTGTCCTGTTCCAGTCCTGGGAGCGTTTGATGGAGACAGTGTAGAGGGAGCTTTACTCTGTATCTAACCCAATGCTGTTCCTGCCCTGGGAGTGTTTGATGGGGAAAGTGTAGAGGGAGCTATGTTCTGTATCTAACCCCGTGCTGTTCTTGTCCTGGGAGTGGTTGATGGGGACAGTATAGAGGGAGCTTTACTCTGTATCTAACCCTGTTCTGATCATGTCCAGGGAGTGTTTGGTGGGAACAGTGCAGATGGAGCTTTACTCTGTATCTAAACCCGTGCTGTCCCTGCCCTGGGAGTGTTTGATGGGGTCAGTGTAGAGGGAGCTTCACTCTGTATCTAATCCCGTGCTGTACCTGTCCTGGGAGTTTTTGATGGGGACGGTGTAGAGGAAGCTTTACTCTGTATCTAACACAGTGCTGTACCTGCCCTTGTATGTTTGATGGGAACAGTGTAGAGGGAGCTTTACTCTGTATCTAAACCCGTGCTTTACCTATCCTGGGAGTTTTTGATGGGGACAGTGTAGAGGGAGCTTTACTCTGTATCTAACCCTGTCCTGTTCCTGTCCTGGGAGTATTTGATGGGGACAGTGTAGAGGCAGCTTAACTCTATATCTATCACAGTGCTGTACCTGTCCATGGAGGGTTTGATGGGGACAGTGTATAGGGAGCTTTACTCTGTATCTAACCCCGTGCTTTACCTATCCTGGGAGTGTTTCATGGGGACAGTGTAGAGGAAGATTTACTCTGTATCTAACCCTTTGCTGTACCTGTCCTGGGAGTGTTTGATGGGGACAGTATAGAGGGAGCTTTACTCTGTATCTAACCTCGTGCTGTACGTGCCCTGGGAGTGTTTGATGGGGACAGTGCAGAGGGAGCTTTATTCTGTATCTAAACCCGTGCTTTCCCTGCCCTGGGAGTTTTTGATGGGGACAGTGTAGACGGAGCTTCACTCTGGATCTAATCCCGTGCTGTACCTGTCCTGGGATTGTGTGATGATGACAGTATCGAGGGAGCTTTAATCTGTATCTAGCCCCGTGCTGTACCTGCCCTGGGAGTGTTTGATGGGGACAGTGTAGAGGGAGCTTTACTCTGTATCTAACCCTGTGCTGTAGCAGTCCTGGGAGTGTTTGATGGGGAAAATGTAGAGGTAGCTTTACTCTGTATCTAACCCTGTCCTGTTCCTCTCCTGGGGATGTTTGATGGGGACAGCATAGAGGGAGCTTTACTCTGTATCTAACCCTGTCCTGTTCCAGTCCTGGGAGCGTTTGATGGAGACAGTGTAGAGGGAGCTTTACTCTGTATCTAACCCAATGCTGTTCCTGCCCTGGGAGTGTTTGATGGGGAAAGTGTAGAGGGAGCTATGATCTGTATCTAACCCCGTGCTGTTCTTGTCCTGGGAGTGGTTGATGGGGACAGTATAGAGGGAGCTTTACTCTGTATCTAACCCTGTTCTGATCATGTCCAGGGAGTGTTTGGTTTGAACAGTGCAGATGGAGCTTTACTCTGTATCTAACCCTGTGCTGTACCTGTCCTGGGAGTGTTTGATGGGGACAGTATAGAGGGAGCTATACTCTGTATCTAACCCAGTGCTGTACTTGCCCTGGGAGTGTTTGATGATGACAGTGCAGTGGGACCTTTATTCTGTATTTAAACCCGTGCTGTACCTGACCTGGGAGTGTTTGATGGGGACAGTGTAGAGGAAGTTTTACTCTGTATCTAACCCCGTAATGTACCTGCACTGGGAGTGTTTGATGGGGACGGTGTAGCGGGAGCTTTACTCTGTATCTAACCCCGTGCTGTACCTGTCCTGTGAGGGTTTGATGGGGACAGTTTAGAGTGAGCTTTACTCTGTATATAACCCTGTCTTGTACCTGCCCTGGGAGTGCTTCATGGGGACCGTGTAGAGGGAGCTTTACTCTGAATCTTACCCCGGGCAGTACCAGTCCTGGGAGTTTTAGATGGGGACAGGTTAGAGGGAGATTTACTCTCTATCTAACCCTGTGCTGTAACTGCCATGGGAGTGTATGATGGTCACAGTGTAGGGGAGTTTTTCTCTGTTTCTAACACCGGGCTGTACTAGTCCTGGGAGTGTTTGATGGGGAAAGTATCGAGGGAGCTGTACTCTGTATCTAACCCCGTGCTGTACCTGTACTGGGAATTTTAGATGGATACATTATCGAGGGAACTTTTCTCTGTATCTAACCCCGTGCTGTACCTGTCCTGGGAGTGTTTGATGGGGACAGTATCGAGGGAGCTTTACTCTGTATCTAACCCCGTGCTGTACCTGTCCTGGGAGTGTTTGATGGGTACAGTAGCGAGGGAGCTTTACTCTGTATCTAACCCTGTGGTGTACCTGTACTGGGAACTTTAGTTGGATACATTATCAAGTGAAATTTTCTCTGCATCTAACCCCGTGCTGTACCTGTCCTGGGAGTGTTTGATGGGGACAGTATCGAGGAAGTTTAACTCTGTACCTATCCCCGTGCTGAACCTGTCCTGGGAGTGTTTGATGGGCACAGTATTGAGGGGGCTTTACTCTGTATCTAACCCCGTGCTGTACCTGTCCTGGGAGTTTTTGATGGGGACGGTGTAGAGGAAGCTTTACTCTGTATCTAACACAGTGCTGTACCTGCCCTTGGATGTTTGATGGGAACAGTGTAGAGGGAGCTTTACTCTGTATCTAAACCCGTGCTGTACCTGTCCTGCGAGTGTTTGATGGGGACAGTATCGAGGGAGCTTTAATCCTTATCTAACCATGTCCTGTTCCAGTCCTGGGAGTGTTTGATGGGGACAGTGTAGAGGGAGCTTTACTCTGTATCTATCCCAGTGCTGTACCTGTCCATGGAGGGTTTGATGGGGAAAGTGTAGAGGGAGCTTTACTCTGTATCTAACCCCGTGCTTTACCTATCCTGGGAGTGTTTCATGGGAGCAGTGTAGAGGAAGCTTTAATCCGTATCTAATCCTTTGCTGTACCTGTCCTGGGAGTGTTTGATGGGGACAGTATAGAGGGAGCTTAACTCTGTATCTAACCTCGTGCTGTACGTGCCCTGGGAGTGTTTGATGGGGACAGTGCAGAGGGAGCTTTATTCTGTATCTAAACCCGTGCTTTCCCTGCCCTGGGAGTTTTTGATGGGGACAGTGTAGACGGAGCTTCACTCTGGATCTAATCCCGTGCTGTACCTGTCCTGGGATTGTGTGATGATGACAGTATCGAGGGAGCTTTAATCTGTATCTAGCTCCGTGCTGTACCTGCCCTGGGAGTGTTTGATGGGGACAGTGTAGAGGGAGCTTTACTCTGTATCTAACCCTGTGCTGTAGCAGTCCTGGGAGTGTTTGATGGGGAAAATGTAGAGGTAGCTTTACTCTGTATCTAACCCTGTCCTGTTCCTGTCCTGGGGATGTTTGATGGGGACAGCATAGAGGGAGCTTTACTCTGTATCTAACCCTGTCCTGTTCCAGTCCTGGGAGCGTTTGATGGAGACAGTGTAGAGGGAGCTTTACTCTGTATCTAACCCAATGCTGTTCCTGCCCTGGGAGTGTTTGATGGGGAAAGTGTAGAGGGAGCTATGTTCTGTATCTAACCCCGTGCTGTTCTTGTCCTGGGAGTGGTTGATGGGGACAGTATAGAGGGAGCTTTACTCTGTATCTAACCCTGTTCTGATCATGTCCAGGGAGTGTTTGGTGGGAACAGTGCAGATGGAGCTTTACTCTGTATCTAACCCTGTGCTGTACCTGTCCTGGGAGTGTTAGATGGGGACAGTATAGAGGGAGCTATACTCTGTATCTAACCCAGTGCTGTACTTGCCCTGGGAGTGTTTGATGATGACAGTGCAGTGGGACCTTTATTCTGTATTTAAACCCGTGCTGTACCTGTCCTGGGAGTGTTTGATGGGGACAGTGTAGAGGAAGTTTTACTCTGTATCTAACCCCGTAATGTACCTGCACTGGGAGTGTTTGATGGGGACGGTGTAGCGGGAGCTTTACTCTGTATCTAACCCCGTGCTGTACCTGTCCTGTGAGGGTTTGATGGGGACAGTTTAGAGTGAGCTTTACTCTGTATATAACCCTGTCTTGTACCTGCCCTGGGAGTGCTTCATGGGGACCGTGTAGAGGGAGCTTTACTCTGAATCTTACCCCGGGCAGTACCAGTCCTGGGAGTTTTAGATGGGGACAGGTTAGAGGGAGATTTACTCTCTATCTAACCCTGTGCTGTAACTGCCATGGGAGTGTATGATGGTCACAGTGTAGGGGGAGTTTTTCTCTGTTTCTAACACCGGGCTGTACTAGTCCTGGGAGTGTTTGATGGGGAAAGTATCGAGGGAGCTGTACTCTGTATCTAACCCCGTGCTGTACCTGTACTGGGAATTTTAGATGGATACATTATCGAGGGAACTTTTCTCTGTATCTAACCCCGTGCTGTACCTGTCCTGGGAGTGTTTGATGGGGACAGTATCGAGGGAGCTTTACTCTGTATCTAACCCCGTGCTGTACCTGTCCTGGGAGTGTTTGATGGGTACAGTAGCGAGGGAGCTTTACTCTGTATCTAACCCTGTGGTGTACCTGTACTGGGAACTTTAGTTGGATACATTATCAAGTGAAATTTTCTCTGCATCTAACCCCGTGCTGTACCTGTCCTTGGAGTGTTTGATGGGGACAGTATCGAGGAAGTTTAACTCTGTACCTATCCCCGTGCTGAACCTGTCCTGGGAGTGTTTGATGGGCACAGTATTGAGGGGGCTTTACTCTGTATCTAACCCCGTGCTGTACCTGTCCTGGGAGTTTTTGATGGGGACAGTGTAGAGGAAGCTTTACTCTGTATCTAACACAGTGCTGTACCTGCCCTTGGATGTTTGATGGGAACAGTGTAGAGGGAGCTTTACTCTGTATCTAAACCCGTGCTGTACCTGTCCTGCGAGTGTTTGATGGGGACAGTATCGAGGGAGCTTTAATCCTTATCTAACCATGTCCTGTTCCAGTCCTGGGAGTGTTTGATGGGGACAGTGTAGAGGGAGCTTTACTCTGTATCTATCCCAGTGCTGTACCTGTCCATGGAGGGTTTGATGGGGAAAGTGTAGAGGGAGCTTTACTCTGTATCTAACCCCGTGCTTTACCTATCCTTGGAGTGTTTCAT
Organism: Cetorhinus maximus; assembly: GCF_964194155.1. Lineage (NCBI taxonomy): Eukaryota > Metazoa > Chordata > Chondrichthyes > Lamniformes > Cetorhinidae > Cetorhinus > Cetorhinus maximus. The sequence goes on along the minus strand of NW_027596543.1, from coordinate 152,333 downwards.
GGGAGCAGTGTAGAGGAAGCTTTAATCCGTATCTAATCCTTTGCTGTACCTGTCCTGGGAGTGTTTGATGGGGACAGTATAGAGGGAGCTTAACTCTGTATCTAACCTCGTGCTGTACGTGCCCTGGGAGTGTTTGATGGGGACAGTGCAGAGGGAGCTTTATTCTGTATCTAAACCCGTGCTTTCCCTGCCCTGGGAGTTTTTGATGGGGACAGTGTAGACGGAGCTTCACTCTGGATCTAATCCCGTGCTGTACCTGTCCTGGGATTGTGTGATGATGACAGTATCGAGGGAGCTTTAATCTGTATCTAGCCCCGTGCTGTACCTGCCCTGGGAGTGTTTGATGGGGACAGTGTAGAGGGAGCTTTACTCTGTATCTAACCCTGTGCTGTAGCAGTCCTGGGAGTATTTGATGGGGAAAATGTAGAGGTAGCTTTACTCTGTATCTAACCCTGTCCTGTTCCTGTCCGGGGGATGTTTGATGGGGACAGCATAGAGGGAGCTTTACTCTGTATCTAACCCTGTCCTGTTCCAGTCCTGGGAGCGTTTGATGGAGACAGTGTAGAGGGAGCTTTACTCTGTATCTAACCCAATGCTGTTCCTGCCCTGGGAGTGTTTGATGGGGAAAGTGTAGAGGGAGCTATGTTCTGTATCTAACCCCGTGCTGTTCTTGTCCTGGGAGTGGTTGATGGGGACAGTATAGAGGGAGCTTTACTCTGTATCTAACCCTGTTCTGATCATGTCCAGGGAGTGTTTGGTGGGAACAGTGCAGATGGAGCTTTACTCTGTATCTAACCCTGTGCTGTACCTGTCCTGGGAGTGTTTGATGGGGACAGTAAAGAGGGAGCTATACTCTGTATCTAACCCAGTGCTGTACTTGCCCTGGGAGTGTTTGATGATGACAGTGCAGTGGGACCTTTATTCTGTATTTAAACCCGTGCTGTACCTGTCCTGGGAGTGTTTCATGGGAGCAGTGTAGAGGAAGCTTTAATCCGTATCTAATCCTTTGCTGTACCTGTCCTGGGAGTGTTTGATGGGGACAGTATAGAGGGAGCTTAACTCTGTATCTAACCTCGTGCTGTACGTGCCCTGGGAGTGTTTGATGGGGACAGTGCAGAGGGAGCTTTATTCTGTATCTAAACCCGTGCTTTCCCTGCCCTGGGAGTTTTTGATGGGGACAGTGTAGACGGAGCTTCACTCTGGATCTAATCCCGTGCTGTACCTGTCCTGGGATTGTGTGATGATGACAGTATCGAGGGAGCTTTAATCTGTATCTAGCTCCGTGCTGTACCTGCCCTGGGAGTGTTTGATGGGGACAGTGTAGAGGGAGCTTTACTCTGTATCTAACCCTGTGCTGTAGCAGTCCTGGGAGTGTTTGATGGGGAAAATGTAGAGGTAGCTTTACTCTGTATCTAACCCTGTCCTGTTCCTGTCCTGGGGATGTTTGATGGGGACAGCATAGAGGGAGCTTTACTCTGTATCTAACCCTGTCCTGTTCCAGTCCTGGGAGCGTTTGATGGAGACAGTGTAGAGGGAGCTTTACTCTGTATCTAACCCAATGCTGTTCCTGCCCTGGGAGTGTTTGATGGGGAAAGTGTAGAGGGAGCTATGTTCTGTATCTAACCCCGTGCTGTTCTTGTCCTGGGAGTGGTTGATGGGGACAGTATAGAGGGAGCTTTACTCTGTATCTAACCCTGTTCTGATCATGTCCAGGGAGTGTTTGGTGGGAACAGTGCAGATGGAGCTTTACTCTGTATCTAACCCTGTGCTGTACCTGTCCTGGGAGTGTTAGATGGGGACAGTATAGAGGGAGCTATACTCTGTATCTAACCCAGTGCTGTACTTGCCCTGGGAGTGTTTGATGATGACAGTGCAGTGGGACCTTTATTCTGTATTTAAACCCGTGCTGTACCTGTCCTGGGAGTGTTTGATGGGGACAGTGTAGAGGAAGTTTTACTCTGTATCTAACCCCGTAATGTACCTGCACTGGGAGTGTTTGATGGGGACGGTGTAGCGGGAGCTTTACTCTGTATCTAACCCCGTGCTGTACCTGTCCTGTGAGGGTTTGATGGGGACAGTTTAGAGTGAGCTTTACTCTGTATATAACCCTGTCTTGTACCTGCCCTGGGAGTGCTTCATGGGGACCGTGTAGAGGGAGCTTTACTCTGAATCTTACCCCGGGCAGTACCAGTCCTGGGAGTTTTAGATGGGGACAGGTTAGAGGGAGATTTACTCTCTATCTAACCCTGTGCTGTAACTGCCATGGGAGTGTATGATGGTCACAGTGTAGGGGGAGTTTTTCTCTGTTTCTAACACCGGGCTGTACTAGTCCTGGGAGTGTTTGATGGGGAAAGTATCGAGGGAGCTGTACTCTGTATCTAACCCCGTGCTGTACCTGTACTGGGAATTTTAGATGGATACATTATCGAGGGAACTTTTCTCTGTATCTAACCCCGTGCTGTACCTGTCCTGGGAGTGTTTGATGGGGACAGTATCGAGGGAGCTTTACTCTGTATCTAACCCCGTGCTGTACCTGTCCTGGGAGTGTTTGATGGGTACAGTAGCGAGGGAGCTTTACTCTGTATCTAACCCTGTGGTGTACCTGTACTGGGAACTTTAGTTGGATACATTATCAAGTGAAATTTTCTCTGCATCTAACCCCGTGCTGTACCTGTCCTTGGAGTGTTTGATGGGGACAGTATCGAGGAAGTTTAACTCTGTACCTATCCCCGTGCTGAACCTGTCCTGGGAGTGTTTGATGGGCACAGTATTGAGGGGGCTTTACTCTGTATCTAACCCCGTGCTGTACCTGTCCTGGGAGTTTTTGATGGGGACAGTGTAGAGGAAGCTTTACTCTGTATCTAACACAGTGCTGTACCTGCCCTTGGATGTTTGATGGGAACAGTGTAGAGGGAGCTTTACTCTGTATCTAAACCCGTGCTGTACCTGTCCTGCGAGTGTTTGATGGGGACAGTATCGAGGGAGCTTTAATCCTTATCTAACCATGTCCTGTTCCAGTCCTGGGAGTGTTTGATGGGGACAGTGTAGAGGGAGCTTTACTCTGTATCTATCCCAGTGCTGTACCTGTCCATGGAGGGTTTGATGGGGAAAGTGTAGAGGGAGCTTTACTCTGTATCTAACCCCGTGCTTTACCTATCCTTGGAGTGTTTCATGGGAGCAGTGTAGAGGAAGCTTTAATCCGTATCTAATCCTTTGCTGTACCTGTCCTGGGAGTGTTTGATGGGGACAGTATAGAGGGAGCTTAACTCTGTATCTAACCTCGTGCTGTACGTGCCCTGGGAGTGTTTGATGGGGACAGTGCAGAGGGAGCTTTATTCTGTATCTAAACCCGTGCTTTCCCTGCCCTGGGAGTTTTTGATGGGGACAGTGTAGACGGAGCTTCACTCTGGATCTAATCCCGTGCTGTACCTGTCCTGGGATTGTGTGATGATGACAGTATCGAGGGAGCTTTAATCTGTATCTAGCCCCGTGCTGTACCTGCCCTGGGAGTGTTTGATGGGGACAGTGTAGAGGGAGCTTTACTCTGTATCTAACCCTGTGCTGTAGCAGTCCTGGGAGTATTTGATGGGGAAAATGTAGAGGTAGCTTTACTCTGTATCTAACCCTGTCCTGTTCCTGTCCGGGGGATGTTTGATGGGGACAGCATAGAGGGAGCTTTACTCTGTATCTAACCCTGTCCTGTTCCAGTCCTGGGAGCGTTTGATGGAGACAGTGTAGAGGGAGCTTTACTCTGTATCTAACCCAATGCTGTTCCTGCCCTGGGAGTGTTTGATGGGGAAAGTGTAGAGGGAGCTATGTTCTGTATCTAACCCCGTGCTGTTCTTGTCCTGGGAGTGGTTGATGGGGACAGTATAGAGGGAGCTTTACTCTGTATCTAACCCTGTTCTGATCATGTCCAGGGAGTGTTTGGTGGGAACAGTGCAGATGTAGCTTTACTCTGTATCTAACCCTGTGCTGTACCTGTCCTGGGAGTGTTTGATGGGGACAGTAAAGAGGGAGCTATACTCTGTATCTAACCCAGTGCTGTACTTGCCCTGGGAGTGTTTGATGATGACAGTGCAGTGGGACCTTTATTCTGTATTTAAACCCGTGCTGTACCTGTCCTGGGAGTGTTTGATGGGGACAGTGTAGAGGAAGTTTTACTCTGTATCTAACCCCGTAATGTACCTGCACTGGGAGTGTTTGATGGGGACGGTGTAGCGGGAGCTTTACTCTGTATCTAACCCCGTGCTGTACCTGTCCTGTGAGGGTTTGATGGGGACAGTTTAGAGTGAGCTTTACTCTGTATATAACCCTGTCTTGTACCTGCCCTGGGAGTGCTTCATGGGGACCGTGTAGAGGGAGCTTTACTCTGAATCTTACCCCGGGCAGTACCAGTCCTGGGAGTTTTAGATGGGGACAGGTTAGAGGGAGATTTACTCTCTATCTAACCCTGTGCTGTAACTGCCATGGGAGTGTATGATGGTCACAGTGTAGGGGGAGTTTTTCTCTGTTTCTAACACCGGGCTGTACTAGTCCTGGGAGTGTTTGATGGGGAAAGTATCGAGGGAGCTGTACTCTGTATCTAACCCCGTGCTGTACCTGTACTGGGAATTTTAGATGGATACATTATCGAGGGAACTTTTCTCTGTATCTAACCCCGTGCTGTACCTGTCCTGGGAGTGTTTGATGGGGACAGTATCGAGGGAGCTTTACTCTGTATCTAACCCTGTGGTGTACCTGTACTGGGAACTTTAGTTGGATACATTATCAAGTGAAATTTTCTCTGCATCTAACCCCGTGCTGTACCTGTCCTGGGAGTGTTTGATGGGGACAGTATCGAGGAAGTTTAACTCTGTACCTATCCCCGTGCTGAACCTGTCCTGGGAGTGTTTGATGGCCACAATATTGAGGGGGCTTTACTCTGTATCTAACCCCGTGCTGTACCTGTCCTGGGAGTTTTTGATGGGGACGGTGTAGAGGAAGCTTTACTCTGTATCTAACACAGTGCTGTACCTGCCCTTGGATGTTTGATGGGAACAGTGTAGAGGGAGCTTTACTCTGTATCTAAACCCGTGCTGTACCTGTCCTGCGAGTGTTTGATGGGGACAGTATCGAGGGAGCTTTAATCCTTATCTAACCATGTCCTGTTCCAGTCCTGGGAGTGTTTGATGGGGACAGTGTAGAGGGAGCTTTACTCTGTATCTATCCCAGTGCTGTACCTGTCCATGGAGGGTTTGATGGGGAAAGTGTAGAGGGAGTTTTACTCTGTATCTAACCCCGTGCTTTACCTATCCTGGGAGTGTTTCATGGGAGCAGTGTAGAGGAAGCTTTAATCCGTATCTAATCCTTTGCTGTACCTGTCCTGGGAGTGTTTGATGGGGACAGTATAGAGGGAGCTTAACTCTGTATCTAACCTCGTGCTGTACGTGCCCTGGGAGTGTTTGATGGGGACAGTGCAGAGGGAGCTTTATTCTGTACCTAAACCCGTGCTGTCCCTGCCCTGGGAGTGTTTGATGGGAACAGTGTAGAGGGAGCTTCACTCTGGATCTAATCCCGTGCTGTACCTGTCCTGGGATTGTTTGATGATGACAGTGTCGAGGGAGCTTTGATCTGTATCTTGCCCCGTGCTGTACCTGCCCTGGGAGTGTTTGATGGGGACAGTGTAGAGGGAGCTTTACTCTGTATCTAACCCTGTGCTGTGCAGTCCTGGGAGTGTTTGATGGGGAAAGTGTAGAGGTAGCTTTACTCTGTATCTAACCCTGTCCTGTTCCTGTCCTGGGAGTGTTTGATGGGGACAGTATAGAGGGAGCTTTACTCTGTATCTAACCCTGTCCTGTTCCAGTCCTGGGAGTGTTTGATGGAGACAGTGTAGAGGGAGCTTTACTCTGTATCTAACCCAGTGCTGTTCCTGCCCTGGGAGTGTTTGATGGGGAAAGTGTAGAGGTAGCTTTATTCTGTATCTAACCCTGTCCTGTTCCTGTCCTGGGAGTGTTTGATGGGGACAGTATCGAGGGAGCTTTACTCTGTATCTAACCCTGTTCTGCTCCTGTCCAGGGAGTGTTTGATGGGGACAGTGCAGAGGGAGCTTTACTCTGTATCTAACACTGTGCTGTACCTGCCCTGGGAGTGTTTGATTGGGACAGTATAGAGGGAGCTTTACTCTGTATCTAACCCAGTGCTGTACTTGCCCTGGGAGTGTTTGATGATGACAGTGCAGTGCGACCTTTATTCTTTATCTAAACCCGTGCTGTACCTGGCCTGGGACTGTTTGATGGGGACAGTGTAGAGGGAGCTTTACTCTGTATCTAACCCTGTGCTGTAGCGGTCCTGGGAGTGTTTGAAGGAGACAGTGTAGAGGGAGCTTTACTCTGTATCTAACCCTGTGCTCTAACAGTCCTGGGAGTGTTTGATGGGGAGAGTATAGATGGAGGTTTACACTGTAGCTAACCCTGTGCTGTACCCGTCCTGGAGTGTTTGATGGGGACGGTGTAAAGGAAGTTTTACTCTGTATCTAACCCCGTAATGTACCTGCCCTGGGAGTGTTTGATGGGGACAGTGTAAAGGAAGTTTTACTCTGTATCTAACCCCGTAATGTATCTGCACTGGGAGTGTTTGATGGGGACGGTGTAAAGGGAGCTTTACTCTGTATCTAACCCCGTGCTGTACCTGTCCTGGGAGGGTTTGATGGGGACAGTTTAGAGGTAGCTTTACTCTGTTTATAAACGTGTCCTGTACCTGCCCTGGGAGTGCTTCATGAGGACAGTGTAGAGGGAACTTTACTCTGAATCTTACCCCGGGCAGTACCAGTCCTGGGAGTGTTTGACGGGGACAGGTTAGAGGGAGATTTACTCTGTATCTAACCCCGTGCTGTGCCAGTCATGTGAGTGTTTGATGGGGGGAGTATAGAGGGAGGTTTACACTGTATCTAACCCAGTGCTGTAGGGGACCTGGGAGTGTTTGATGGAGACAGTGTAGTGGGCGCTTTACTCTGTATCTAACCCAATGATTTTCCTGACATGGGAGTGTTTGATGGGGAAAGTGTAGAGGTAGCTTTACTGAGTATCTAACCCTGTCCTGTTCCTGTCCTGGGAGTGTTTGATGGGGACAGTATAGAGGGAGCTTTACTCTGTATCTAACCCTGTTCTGTTCCTGTCCCGGGTGTGTTTTATGGCAACAGGGCAGAAGGAGCTTTACTCTGTATCTAACCCTGTGCTGTACCTGTCCTGGGAGTGTTTGATGGGGACAGTATAGAGGGAGCTTTACTCTGTGTCTAACCCAGTGCTGTACGTGCCCTGGGAGTGTTTGATGATGACAGTGCAGTGGGACCTTTATTCTGTATCTAAACCAGTGCTGCACCTGGCCTGGGAGTGTTTGATGGGGACGGTGAAGTGGGAGATTTACTCTGTATCTCACACCGTGCTGTACCTGTCCTGGGAGTGTTTGATGGGGACAGTGTAGAGGAAGTTTTACTCTGTATCTAACCCCGTAATGTACCTGCACTGGGAGTGTTTGATGGGGACGGTGTAGCGTGAGCTTTACTCTGTATCTAACCCCGTGCTGTACCTGTCCTGTGATGGTTTGATGGGGACAGTTTAGAGTGAGCTTTACTCTGTATATAACCCTGACTTGTACCTGCCCTGGGAGTGCTTCATGAGGACTGTGTAGAGGGAGCTTTACTCTGAATCTTACCCCGGGCAGTACCAGTCCTGGGAGTTTTAGATGGGGACAGGTTAAAGGGAGATTTACTCTGTATCTAACCCTGTGCTGTAACTGCCGTGGGAGTGTATGATGGGCACAGTGTAGGGGGAGTTTTTCTCTGTTTCTAACACCGGGCTGTACTAGTCCTGGGAGTGTTTGATGGGGAAAGTATCGAGGGAGCTTTACTCTGTATCTAACCCCGTGCTGTACCTGTACTGGGAATTTTAGATGGATACATTATCGAGGGAACTTTTCTCTGCATCTAACTCCGTGCTGTACCTGTCCTGGGAGTGTTTGATGGGGACAGTATCGAGGGAGAGTTACTCTGTATCTAACCCCGTGCTGTACCTGTCCTGGGAGTGTTTGATGGGTGCAGTAGCGAGGGAGCTTTACTCGGTATCTAACCCTGTGGTGTACCTGTACTGGGAACTTTAGTTGGATACATTATCAAGTGAAATTTTCTCTGCATCTAACCCCGTGCTGTACCTGTCCTGGGAGTGTTTGATGGGGACAGTATCGAGGAAGTTTAACTCTGTACCTATCCCCGTGCTGAACCTGTCCTGGGAGTGTTTGTTGGGGACAGTATTGAGGGGGCTTTACTCTGTATCTAACCCCGTGCTGTACCTGTCCTGGGAGTTTTTGATGGGGACGGTGTAGAGGAAGCTTTACTCTGTATCTAACACAGTGCTGTACCTGCCCTTGGATGTTTGATGGGATCAGTGTAGAGGGAGCTTTACTCTGTATCTAACCCCGTGCTGTACCTGTACTGGGAATTTTAGATGGATACATTATCGAGGGAACTTTTCTCTGCATCTAACTCCGTGCTGATCCAGTCCTGGGAGTGTTTGATGGGGACAGTATCGAGGGAGAGTTACTCTGTATCTAACCCCGTGCTGTACCTGTCCTGGGAGTGTTTGATGGGTACAGTAGCGAGGGAGCTTTACTCTGTATATAACCCTGTGGTGTACCTGTACTGGGAACTTTAGTTGGATACATTATCAAGTGAAATTTTCTCTGCATCTAACCCCGTGCTGTACCTGTCCTGGGAGTGTTTGATGGGGACAGTATCGAGGAAGTTTATCTCTGTACATATCCCCGTGCTGAACCTGTCCTGGGAGTGTTTGATGGGCACAGTATTGAGGGGGCTTTACTCTGTATCTAACCCCGTGCTGTACCTGTCCTGGGAGTTTTTGATGGGCACGGTGTAGAGGAAGCTTTACTCTGTATCTAACACAGTGCTGTGCCTGCCCTTGGATGTTTGATGGGATCAGTGTAGAGGGAGCTTTACTCTGTATCCAAACCCGTGCTGTACCTGTCCTGCGAGTGTTTGATGGGGACAGTATCGAGGGAGCTTTACTCCTTATCTAACCATGTCCTGTTCCTGTCCTGGGAGTGTTTGATGGGGACAGTGTAGAGGGAGCTTTACTCTGTATCTATCCCAGTGCTGTACCTGTCCATGGAGGGTTTGATGGGGAAAGTGTAGAGGGAGCTTTGCTCTGTATCTAACCCCGTGCTTTACCTATCCTTGGAGTGTTTCATGAGAGCAGTGTAGAGGAAGCTTTACTCTGTATCTCACCCTTTGCTGTACCTGTCCTGGGAGTGTTTGATGGGGACAGTATAGAGGGAGCTTAACTCTGTATCTAACCTCGTGCTGTACGTGCCCTGGGAGTGTTTGTTGGGGACAGTGCAGAGGGAGATTTATTCTGTATCTAAACCCGTGCTGTCCCTGCCCTGGGACTGTTTGATGGGGACAGTGTAGAGGGAGCTTCACTCTATATCTAATCCCGTGCTTTACCTGTCCTGGGATTGTTTGATGATGACAGTGTCGAGGGAGCTTTTTTCTGTAACTAGCCCCGTGCTGTACCTGCCCTGGGAGTGTTTGATGGGGACAGTGTAGAGAGAGCTTTACTCTGTATCTAACCCTGTGCTGTAGAAGTCCTGGGAGTGTTTGATGGGGAAAGTGTAGAGGTAGCTTTACTCTGTATCTAACCCTGTCCTGTTCCTGTCCTGGGAGTGTTTGATGTGGACAGTATAGAGGGAGCTTTACTCTGTATCTAACCCTGTTCTGTTCCAGTCCTGGGAATGTTTGATGGAGATAGTGTAGAGGGAGCTTTACTCTGTATCTAACCCTGTGCTGTAGCTGTCCTGGGAGTGTTTGATGTGGACAGTATAGATGGAGCTTTACTCTGTATCTAACCCAGTGCTGTACTTGCCCTGGGAGTGTTTGATGATGACAGTGCAGTGTACCTTTATTCTGTATATAAACCCGTGCTGTACCTGGCCTGGGAGTGTTTGATGGGGACGGTGTAGTGGGAGATTTACTCAGTAGCTAACACCGTGCTGTACCTGCCCTGGGAGTGTTTGAATGGGACACTGTAGAGGAAGTTTTACTCTTTATCTAACCCATCTAATGTACGTGCACTGGGAGTGTTTGATGGGGACGGTGTAAAGGGAGTTTTACTCTCTATCTAACCCCGTGCAGTACCTGTCGTGGGAGGGTTTGATGGGGACAGTTTTGAGGGAGCTTTACTCTGTATATAAACCTGTCCTGTACCTGCCCTGGGAGTGCTTCATGAGGACAGTGTAGAGGGAGCTTTACTCTGAATCTTACCCCGGGCAGTACCAGTCCGGGGAGTGTTTGATGGGTACAGGTTAGAGGGAGATTTACTCTGTATCTAACCCCGTGCTGTGCCAGTCCTGTGAGTGTTTGATGGGGAGAGTATAGAGGGAGGTATACACTGTATCTAACCCTGTGCTGTAGGGGACCTGGGAGTGTTTGATGGAGACAGTGCAGAGGGAGCATTACTCTGTATCTAACCCAATGCTTTTTCTGACCTGGTAGTGTTTGATGGAGACAGTGTAGAGGTAGCTTTACTCTGTATCTAACCCTGTCCTGTTCCTGTCCTGGGAGTGTCTGATGGGGACAGTATAGAGGGAGCTTTACTCTGTATATAACCCTGTTCTGTTCCTGTCCAGGGAGTGTTTTATGGGAACAATGCAGAGGGAGCTTTACCTTGTATCAAACCCTGTGCTGTACCTGTCCTGGGTTTGTTTGATGGGGACAATATAGAGGGAGCTTTACTCTGTATCTAACCCAGTGCTGTATGTGCCCTGGGAGTGTTTGATGATGACAGTGCAGTGGGACCTTTATTCTGTATCTAAACCAGTGCTGCACCTGGACTGGGAGTGTTTGATGGGGACGGAGTAGTGGGAGATTTACTCTGTATCTCACACAGTGCTATACCTGTCCTGGGAGTGTTTGATGGGGACAGTGTAGAGGAAGTTTTACTCTGTATCTAACCCCGTAATGTACCTGCACTGGGAGTGTTTGATGGGGACGGTGTAGAGGGAGCTTTACTCTCTATCTAACCCCGTGCTGTACCTGTGCTGGGAGGGTTTGATGGGGACAGTTTAGAGTGAGCTTTACTCTGTATATAACCCTGTCCTGTACCTGCACTGGGAGTGCTTCATGGGGACTGTGTAGAGGGAGCTTTACTCTGAATCCTACCCCGGGCAGTACCACTCCTGGGAGTTTTAGATGGGGACAGGTTTAATGGAGATTTAGTCTGTATCTAACCCTGTGCTGTAACTGCCGAGGGAGTGTATGATGGGCACAGTGTAGGGGGAGTTTTTCTCTGTTTCTAACAACGGGCTGTACTACACCTGGGAGTGTTTGATGGGTACAGTATCGAGGGAGCTTTACTCTGTATCTAACCCCGTGCTGTACCTGTACTGGGAATTTTAGATGGATACATTATCGAAGGAACTTTTCTCTGCATCTAACATGGTGCTGTAACTGTCCTGGGAGTGTTTGATGGGGACAGTATCGAGGGAGCTTTACTCTGTATCTAACCCCGTGCTGTACCTGTCCTGGGAGTGTTTGATGGGTACAGTATCGAGGGAGCTTTACTCTGTATCTAACACTGTGGTGAACCTGTACTGGGAATATTAGATGGATACATTATAGAGGGAAATTTTCTCTGCATCTAACCCCGTGCTGTACCTGTCCTGGGAGTGTTTGATGGGGACAGTATCGAGGAAGTTTAACTCTGCACCTAACCCCGTGGTGTACCTCTCCTGGGAGAGTTTGCTGGGGACAGTGTAGAGGAAGCTTTACTCTGTATCAAACCCTGTCCTGTACCTGCCCTGTGAGTGCTTGATGGGCACAGTGAAGACTGAGCTTTACTCTGTATCTAACTCTGTGCTGCACCAGTCCTGGGAGTGTTTGATGGGGACAGCTTAGAGGGAAATTTAGACTGTATCTAACCCCGTGCTGTACCTGCCCTGGGAGTGTACGTTGGGCACAGTGTAGGGGGAGCTTTACTCTGTATCTAACCCCGTGTTGTACCAGTCCTGGGAGTGTATGATGGGGACAGTGTAGAGGGAGCTTTACTCTGTATCTAACCTCGTGCTGTACCAGTCCTGGGAGTGTTTGATGGCGATAGTGTAGACGGAACTAGACTCTGTATCTAACCCCTTGCTGTACCAGTCCTGGGAGTGTTTGATGGGGAGAGTATAGCGGGAGGTTTACACTGTATCTAACCCTGTGCTGTACCGGACTTGGGAGAGTTTGATGGGGACAGTGTAGAGGGAGCTTTACTCTTTATCAAACCCCATGCTGTACCTGTCCTGAGAGTGATTGATGGGGACAGATTAGAGGGAAATTTACTCTGTATCTAACCCCGTGCTGTACCTGCCCTGGCAGGGTATGATGGCCACAGTGTAGGGGCAGCTTTACTCTGTATCAAACCCCGTGCTGTACCTGTCCTGAGAGTGTTTGATGGGAACAGATTAGAGGGAAATTTACTCTGTATCTAACCCCGTGCTGTACCTGCCCTGGGAGTGTATGATGGCCACAGTGTAGGGGCAGCTTTACTCTGTATCTAACCCCGTGCTGTACCAGTCCTGGGAGTGTTTGCTGGGGAGAGTATAAAGGGAGTTTTACACTGTATCTAACCCTGTGCTGTAGGGGACCTGGGAGTGTTTGATTTAGACAGTGTAGAGGGAGCTTTACTCTGTATCTAACCAAGTGCTTTTCCTGCCCTGGGAGTGTTTGATGGGGTCCGTATAGAGCTAGCTTTACTCTGTATCTAACCCAGTGCTGTACTTGCCCTGGGAGTGTTTGATGATGACAGTGCAGTGTGACCATTATTCTGTATATAAACCCGTGCTGTACCTGCACTGGGAGTGTTTGATGGGGATCGTGTAGAGGGAGCTTTACTCTGTATCTAACCCTGTGCTGTACCTGTCATGGGAGGGTTTGATGGGGAAGTTTAGAGGGAGCTTTACTCTGTATCTAACCCCGTGCTGTACCAGTCCTGTGAGAGTTTGATGGGGAGAGTATAGAGGGAGGTTTACCCTGTATCTAACCCTGTGCTGTAGCGGACCTGGTAGTGTTTGATGGAGACAGTGTAGAGTGTGCTTTAGTCTGTATCTAACCCTGTCCTGTTCCTGTCCTGGGAGAGTTTGATGGGGACAGTATAGAGGGAGCTATACTCTGTATCTAACCCTGTTCTGTTCCTGTCTAGGGAGTGTTTTATGGGAGCAGTGCAGAGGGAGCTTCACCTTGTATCAAACCCTGTGCTGTACCTGTCCTGGGAGTGTTTGATGGGCACAGTATTGAGGGAGCTTTACTCTGTAGCTAACCCAGTGCTGTACGTGCCCTGGGAGTGTTTGATGATGAAAGTGCAGTGGGACCTTTATTCTGTATCTAAACCCGTGCGGTACCCGGCCTGGGAGTGTTTGATGGGGACGGTGTAGTGGGATATTTACTCTGTATCTAATCCCGTAATGTACCTGCACTGGGAGTGTTTGATGGGGACGGTGTAGAGGGAGCTTTACTCTCTATCTAACCCCGTGCTGTACCTGTCCTGGGAGGGTTTGATGGGGACAGTTTAGAGTGAGCTTTACTCTGTATATAACCCTGTCCTGTAGCTGCCCTGGGAGTGCTTCATGGGGACTGTGTAGAGGGAGCTTTACTCTGAATCTTAAACCGGGCAGTACCAGTCCTGGGAGTTTTAGATGGGGACAGGTTAAACGGAGATTTACTCTGTATCTAACCCTGTGCTGTAACTGCCGTGGGAGTGTATGATGGGCACAGTGTAGGGGGAGTTTTTCTCTGTTTCTAACCCCGGGCTGTACTAGTCCTGGGAGTGTTTGATGGGGACAGTTTAGAGGAAGTTTTACTCTGTATCTAACCCCGTAATGTACCTGCACTGTGAGTGTTTGATGGGGACGGTGTAGAGGGAGCTTTACTCTGTATCTATCCCTGTGCTGTACCTGTACTGGGAATTTTAGATGGATACATTATAGAGGGAAATTTTCTCTGCATCTAACCCCGTGCTGTACCCGTACTGGGAATTTTAGATGGATACATTATCGAGGGAACTTTTCTCTGCATCTAACCCCTTGCTGTACCTGTCCAGGGAGTGTTTGATGGGGACAGTATCGAGGGAGATGTACTCTGTATCTAACCCCGTGCTGTACCTGTCCTGGGAGTGTTTGATGGGGACAGTGTAGAGGAAGCTTTACTCAGTATCAAACCCTGTACTGTACCTGCCCTGGGAGTATTTGATGGGGAGGGTGTAGAGGGAGCTTTACTCTGAATCTTACCCCGGGCAGTACCAGTCCTGGGAGTTTTAATTGGGGACAGGTTAAAGGGAGATTTACTCTGTATCTAACCCTGTGCTGTAACTGCCATGGGAGTGTATGATGGGCACAGTGTAGGGGGAGTTTTTCTCTGTTTCTAACCCCGGGCTGTACTAGTCCTGGGAGTGTATTTTTGGGTAAAGTATCGAGGGAGATTTACTTTGTATCTTACCCCGTGCTGTACCTGTACTGGGAATTTTAGATGGATACATTATCGACGGAACTTTTCTCTGCATCTAACACGGTGCTGTGCCTGTCCTGGGAGTGTTTGATGGGGACAGTATCGAGGGAGCTTTACTCTGTATCTAACCCTGTGGTGTACCTGTACTGGGAATTTTAGATGGATACATTATACAGGGAAATTTTCTCTGCATCTAACCCCGTGCTGTACCTGTCCTGGGAGTGTTTGATGGGGACAGTATCGAGGAAGTTTAACTCTGTACCTAACCCCGTGCTGTGCCTGTCCTGGGAGAGTTTGCTGGGGACAGTTTAGAGGAAGATTTACTCTGTATCTAACCCTGTCCTGTACTTGCCCTGTGAGTGCTTGATGGGCACAGTGAAGACTGAGCTTTACACTGTATCTTACTCTTTGCTGCACCAGTCCTGGGAGTGTTTGATGGGGAGAGCTTAGAGGGAAATTTAGACTGTATCTAACCCCGTGCTGTACCTGCCCTGGGAGTGTACGATGGGCACAGTTTTGGGGGAGCTTTACTCTGAATCTAACCCCGTGCTGTACCAGTCCTGGGAGTGTTTGATGGCGATAGTGTAGAGGGAGCTTTACTCTGTATCTAACCCCGTGCTGTACCAGTCCTGGGAGTTTTTGATGGGGAGAGTATAGAGGGAGGTTTACACTGTATCTAACCCTGTGCTGTAGGGGACCTGGGAGTGTTTGATGTAGACAGTGTAGAGGGAGCTTAACTCTGTATCTAACCAAGTGCTTTTCCTGCCCTGGGAGTGTTTGATGGGGAAAGTGAAGAGGTAGCTTTACTCTGGATCTGACCCTGTCTTGTTCCCGTCGTGGGACTGTTTGATAGGGACAGTATCGAGGGAGCCTTACTCTGTATCTATCCCAGTTCTGTTCCTGTCCAGGGAGTGCTTGAAGGGGACAGTGCAGAGGGAGCTTTACTCTGTATTTAACCCTGTGCTGTACCTGTCCTCGGAGTGTTTGATGGGGACCGTATAGAGCTAGATTTAGTCTGTATCTAACCCAGTGCTGTACTTGCCCTGGGAGTGTTTGATGATGACAGTGCAGTGTGACCTTTATTCTGTATATAAACCAGTGCTGTACCTGCCCTGGGTGTGTTTGATGGGGACGGTATAGTGGGAGATTTACTCTGTATCTAACACCGTGCTGTACCTGTCCTGGGAGTGTTTGATGGGGACAGTGTAGAGGAAGTTTTACTCTGTATCTAACCCCGTAATGTACCTGCACTGGGAGTTTTTGATGGGGATGGTGCAGAGGGAGCTTTACTCTGTATCTAACCCTGTGCTGTACCTGTCGTGGGAGGGTTTGATGGGGAAGTTTAGAGGGAGCTTTACTCTGTATCTAACCCTGTGCTATAGCGGACCTGGTAGTGTTTGATGGAGGCAGTGTAGAGGGAGCTTTAGTCTGTATCTAACCCTGTCCTGTTCCTGTCCTGGGAGTGTTTGATGGGGACAGTATAGAGGGAGCTTTACTCCGTATCTAACCCTGTTCTGTTCCTGTCCAGGGAGTGTTTTATGGGAACAGTGCAGAGGGAGCTTCACCTTGTATCAAACCCTTTGCTTTACCTGTCCTGGGAGTGTTTCATGGGGACAGTATAGATGGAGCTTTACTCTGTAACTAACCCAGTGCTGTACGTGCCCTGGGAGTGTTTAATGATGAAAGTCCATTGGGACCTTTATTCTGTATCTAAACCCGTGCTGTACCTGGCCTGCGAGTGTTTGATGGGGACGGTGTAGAGGGAGCTTTACTCTGTATCTAACCCCGTGCTGTACCTGTCCTGGGAGGGTTTGATGGGGACAGTTTAGAGTGAGCTTTACTCAGTATATAACCCTGTCCTCTAGCTGCCCTGGGAATGCTTCATGGGGACTGTGTAGAGGGAGCTTTAATCTGAATCTTACCCCGGGCAGTACCAGTCTTGGGAGTTTTAGATGGGGACAGGTTAAAGGGACATTTACTCTGTATCTAACCCTGTGCTGTAACTGCCGTGGGAGTGTATGATGGGCACAGTGTAGGGGGAGTTTTTCTCTGTTTCTGACCCCGAGCTGTACGAGTCCTGGGAGTGTTTGATGGGCAAAATATTGAGGGAGCTTTACTCTGTATCTAACCCCTTGCTGTACCAGACCTGGGAGTGTTTGATGGGGACAGTGTAGAGGAAGTTTTACTCTGTATCTAACCCCGTAATGTACCTGCAATGTGAGTGTTTGATGGGGACGGTGTAGAGGGAGCTTCACTCTGTATCTAACCCTGTGCTGTACTAGTACTGGGAATTTTAGATGGATACATTATAGAGTGAAATTTTCTCTGCATCTAACCCCGTGCTGTACCTGTCCTGGGAGTGTTTGATGGAGACAGTATCGAGGAAGTTTAACTCTGTACCTAACCCCGTGCTGTACCTGTCCTGGGAGAGTTTGATGGGGACAGTGTAGAGAAAGCTTTACTCTGTATCAAACCCTCTACTGTATCTGCCCTGGGATTGTTTGATGGGGACGGTGTAAGGTAGATTTACTCTGCATCTAACTCTGTCCTGTACCTGCCCTGTGAGTGCTTGATGGGGACAGTGAAGACTGAGCTTTACTCTGTATCTAACTCTGTGCTGCACCAGTCCTGGGAGTGTTTGATGGGGACAGCTTAGAGGGAAATTTAGACAGTATCTAACCCCGTGCTGTACTTTCCCTGGGAGTGTACGATGGGCACAGTGTGGGGGGAGCTTTACTCTGTATCTAACCCCGTGCTGTACCAGTCATGTTAGTGTTTGATGGGGACAGTATAGCGGGAGCTTTACTCTGTATCTAACCCCGTGCTGTACCAGTCCTGGGAGTGTTTGATGGCGATAGTGTAGAGGGAGCTTTACTCTGTATCTAACCCCTTGCTGTAACAGTCCTGGGAGTGTTTGATGGGGAAAGCATAGAGGGAGTTTTGCACTGTATCTAACCCTGTGCTGTACCGGACCTGGGAGTGTTTGATGGGGACAGTGTAGAGGGAGCTTTACTTTGTATCTAACCGCGTGCTGTACATGTCCTGTGAGTGTTTGATGGGGACAGATTAGAGGGAAATTTACTCGGTATCTAAACCCGTGCTGTACCTGCCCTGGGAGTGTATGATTGCCACAGTGTAGGGGCAGCTTTACTCTGTATCTAACCCCGTGCTGTACCAGTCCTGGGAGTGTTTGTTGGAGAGAGTGTAGAGGGAGGTTTACACTGTATCTAACCCTGTGCTGTAGGGGACCTGGGATTGTTTGATGGAGACAGTGTAGAGGGAGCTTTACTCTGTATCTAACCCAGTGCTTTTCCTGCCCTGGGAGTGTTTGATAGGGAAAGTGTAGAGGTAGCTTTACTCTGTATCTGACCCTGTCTTGTTCCCGTCGTGGGAGTGTTTGATGGGGACAGTATAGAGGGAGCTTTACTCTGTATCTAAACCAGTTCTGTTCCTGTCCAGGGAGTGTTTGAAGGGGACCGTGCAGAGGGAGCTTTACTCTGTATCTAACCCTGTGCTGTACCTGTCCTGGGAGTGTTTGATGGGGACAGTATAGAGGGAGCTTTACTCTGTATGTAACCCAGTGCTGTACTTGCCCTGGGAGTGTTTGATGATGACAGTGCAGTATGACCTTTATTCTGTATATAAACCCGTGCTGTACCTGGCCTGGGAGTGTTTGATGGGGACGGTATAGTGTGACCTTTATTCTGTATATAAACCCGTGCTGTACCTGTCCTGGGTGTGTTTGATGGGGACAGTGTAGAGGAAGTTTTACTCTGTATCTAACACTGTCCTGTACCCGCACTGGGAGTGTTTGATGGGGATGGTGTAGAGGAAGTTTTACTCTGTATCTAACCCCGTAATGTACCTGCACTGGGAGTGTTTGATGGGGATGGTGTAGAGGGAGCTTTACACTGTATCTAACCTCGTGCTGTACCTGTCCTGGGAGGGTTTGATGGTTTAGAGGGAGCTTTACTCTGTATCTAACCCCGTGCTGTACCAGTCCTGTGAGAGTTTGATGGGGAGAGTATAGAGGGAGGTTTACCCTGTATCTAACCCTGTGCTGTAGCGGACCTGGTAGTGTTTGATGGAGACAGTGTAGAGTGAGCTTTACTCTGTATCTAACCCTGTCCTGTTCCTGTCCTGGGAGTGTTTGATGGGGACAGTTTAGAGGGAGCTTTACTCCGTATCTAACCCTGTTCTGTTCCTGTCCAGGGCGTGTTTTATGGGAACAGTGCAGAGGGAGCTTCACCTTGTATCAAACCCTGTGCTGTACCTGTCCTGGGAGTGTTTGATGGGGACAGAATTGAGGGAGCTTTACCCTGTATCTAACCCAGTGCTGTACTTCCCTGGGAGTGTTTGATGAGGACAGTGCAGTGGGACCTTTATTCTGTATCTAAACCCGTGCTGTACCTGGCCTGGGAGTGTTTGATGGGGACGGTGTAGTGGGAGATTTACTCTGTATCTATCCCCGTGCTGTACCTGTCCTGGGAGTGTTTGATGGGGACAGTTTAGAGGGAGCTTTACTCTGTATATAACCCTGTCCTGTACCTGCCCTGGGAGTGCTTCATGGGGACTGTGTAGAGGGAGCTTTACTCTGAATCTTACCCCGGGCAGGGCCAGTCCTGGGAATTGTAGATGGGGACAGGTTAAAAGGAGATTTACTCTGTATCTAACCCCGTGCTGTACTTGTACTGGGAATTGTAGATGGATAAATTATCGAAGGCGCTTTACTCTGTATCTAACCCCGTGCTGTACCTGTCCTGGGAGTGTTTGATGGGTTTAGTATCGAGGGAGCTTTACTCTGTATCTAACCCTGTGGTGTACCTGTCCTGGGAATTTAAGATGGATACATTATAGAGGGAAATTTTCTCTGCGTCTAATACCGTGCTGTACCTGTCCTGGGAGTGTTTGATAGGGACAGTATCGAGGAAGTTTAACTCTGTACCTAACCCCGTGTGTACCTGTCCTGGGAGAGTTTGCTGGGGACAGTGTAGAGGAAGCCTTACTCTGTATCAAACCCTCTACTGTATCTTCCCTGGGAGGGTTTGATGGGGACGGTGTAGAGGTTGATTTACTCTGCATCTAACTCTGTCCTGTACCTGCCCTGTGAGTGCTTGATGGGGACAGTGAAGACTGAGCTTTACTCTGTATCTAACTCTGTGCTGCACCAGTCCTGGGAGAGTTTGATGGGGACAGCCTAGAGGGAAAATTAGACTGTATCTAAGTCCGTGCTGTACCTGCCCTGGGAGTGTACGATGGGCACAGTGTAGGGGGAGCATTACTCTGTATCTAACCCCGTGCTGTACCAGTCCTGGGAGTGTTTGATGGGGACAGTATAGTGGGAGCTTTACTCTGTATCTAACCCCGTGCTGTACCAGTCCTGGGAGTGTTTGATGGCGATGGTGTGGAGGGAGCTTTACTCTGTATCTAACCCCTTGCTGTACCAGTCCTGGGAGTGTTTGATGGGGAGAGTATAGAGGGAGGTTTACACTGTATCTAACCCTTTGCTGTACCGGACCTGGGAGTGTTTGATGTGGACAGTGTAGAGGGAGCTTTACACTCTATCTAACCGCGTGCTGTACCTGTCCTGGGAGTGTTTGATGGGGACAGATTAGAGGGAAATTTACTCTTCATATAACCCCGTTCTGTACAAGTCCTTTGAGAGTTTGATGGGGAGAGTATAGAGGGAGGTTTACCCTGTATCTAACCCTGTGCTGTAGCGGACCAGGTAGTGTTTGATGGAGACAGTGTAGAGGGAGCTTTACTCTGTATCTAACCCAATGCTTTTCATGCCCTGGGAGTGTTTGATGGGGAAATTGTAGAGGTAACTTTACTCTGTATCTAACCCTGTCCTGTTCCTGTCCAGGGATTGTTTGATGGGGACAGTATAGTGGGAGCTTTACTCTGTATCTAACCCAGTTCTGTTCCTGTCCAGGGAGCGTTTGAAGGGGACAGTGCAGAGGGAGCTTTACTCTGTATCTAACCCTGTGCTGTACCTGTCCTGGGAGTGTTTGATGGGGACAGTATAGAGGGAGCTTTACTCTGTATCTAAGCCAGTGCTGTACTTGCCCTGGGAGTGTTTGATGATGACAGTGCAGTGTGACCTTTATTCTGTATATAAACCCGTGCTGTACCTGGCCTGGGAGTGTTTGATGGGGACGGTATAGTGGGAGATTTACTCTGTATCTAACACCGTGCTGTACCTGTCCTGGGAGTGTTTGATGGGGATATTGTAGAGGAAGTTTTACTCTGTATCTAACCCCGTAATGTACCTGCACTGGGAGTGTTTGATGGGGAAGTTTAGAGTGAGCTTTACTCTGTATCTAACCCCGTGCTGTACCAGTCCTGTGAGAGTTTGATGGGGAGAGTATAGAGGGAGATTTACACTGTATCTAACCCTGTCCTGTTCCTGTCCTGGGAGTGTTTTATGGGAACAGTGCAGAGGGAGCTTTACCTTGTATCAAACCCTGTGCTGTACCTGTCCAGGGAGTGTTTGATGGGGACAGTATTGAGGGAGCTTTACTCTCTATCTAACCCCGTGCTGTACCTGTCATGGGAGGGTTTGATGGGTACAGTTTAGAGTGAGCTTTACTCTGTATATAACCCTGTCCTGTACCTGCCCTGGGAGTGCTTCATGGGGACTGTGTAGAGGGAGCTTTACTCTGAATCTTACCCCGGGCACTACCAGTCCTTGGAGTTTTTGATGGGGACAGGTTAAAGGGAGATTTACTCTGTATCTCACCCTGTGCTGTAACTGCCGTGCGAGTGTATGATGGGCACAGTGTAGGGAGAGTTTTTCTCTGTGTCTAACCCCGGGCTGTACTAGTCCTGGGAGTGTTTGATGGGTACAGTATCGAGGGAGCTTTACTCTGTATCTAACCCCGTGCTGTACCCGTACTGGGAATTTTAGATGGATACATTATCGAGGGAACTTATCTCTGCATCTATCCCCGTGCTGTTCCTGTCCTGGGAGTGTTTGATGGGGACAGTATCGAGGGAGCTTTACTCTGTATCTAACCCCGTGCTGTACCTGTCCTGGGAGTGTTTGATGGGTTCAGTATCGAGGGAGCTTTACTCTGTATCTAACCCTGTGGTGTACCTGTACTGGGAATTTTAGATGGATACATTATCAAGGGAAATTTTCTCTGCATCTAACCCCGGGCTGTACCTGTCCTGGGAGTGTTTGATGGGGACAGTATCGAGGAAGTTTAACTCTGTACCTAACCCCGTGCTGTACCTGTCCTGGGAGAGTTTGATGGGGACAGTGTAGAGGAAGCTTTACTCTGTATCAAACCCTCTACTGTATCTGCCCTGGGAGTGTTTGATGGGGACGGTGTAAGGTAGATTTACTCTGCATCTAACTCTGTCCTGTACCTGCCCTGTGTGTGCTTGATGGGGACAGTGAAGACTGAGCTTTACTCTGTATCTAACCCCGTGCTGCACCAATCCTGGGAGTGTTTGATGGGGACAGCTTAGAGGGATATTTAGACTGTATCAAACTCCGTGCTGTACCTGCCCTGGGAGTGTACGATGGGCACAGTGTAGGGGTAGCTTTACTCTGTTTCAAACCCCGTGCTGTACCAGTCCTGGGAGTGTTTGATGGGGACAGTATAGAGTGAGCTTTACTCTGTATCTAACCCCGTGCTGTACCAGTCCTGGGAGTGTTTGATGGCGATAGTGTGGAGGGAGCTTTACTCTGTATCTAACCCCTTGCTGTTCCAGACCTGGGAGTGTTTGATGGGGAGAGTATAGAGGGAGGTTTACACTGTATCTAACCCTGTGCTGTAGGGGTCCTGGGAGTGTTTGATGGCACAGTGTAGAGGGAGCTTTACTCTGTATCTAACCCCGTGCTGTACCTGTCCTGGGAGTGTTTGATGGGGACAGATTAGAGGGAAATTTACTCTGTATCTAACCCCGTGATGTACCTGCCCTGGGAGTGAAATGTGGGCACAGTGTAGGTGGCGCTTTACTCAGTATCTAACCCCGTGCTGTACCTGTCCTGGGAGTGTATGATGGCCACAGTGTAGGGGCAGCTTTACTCTGGATCTAACCCCGTGCTGTACCAGTCATGGGAGTGTTTGATGGGGAGAGTATAGAGGGAGGTTTACACTGTATCTAACCCTGTGCTGTACCAGACCTGGGAGTGTTTGATGGAGACAGTGTAGAGGGAGCTTTACTCTGTACCTAACCCAGTGCTTTTCATCCCTGGGAGTGTTTGATGGGGAAAGTGTAGAGGGAGCATTACTCTGTATATGAACCTGTGCTGTTCCCCTCCTGGGAGTGTTTGATGGGGACAGTATCGAGGGAACTTTACTCTGTATCTAGCCCCTGCTGCATCATCTCTGGGAGTGTTTGTTGGCAACATTCTCGCCCAAAACAATAACAATCCACAAATCAGGCCTAATAAATTGAACATCAGTTTCCTTCTTTGATTCTCCCTGGTCTGTTCTGATTCTCTGATAGATTCCTCGTGTTTACCCTCCACACGAGCAGTCTTCCTAATGCCGTTTACCTGTCCTGCTCCCAACGCGACATCCGACTACAATAAGGCCAGTGATACAGGAGCGTCTCAGCGAGTAAGACAGGTGAGTCTTGAGCCTGACCTGGGTGTACGTGAGTGACCCGGGTTAATCCGACACTCCAGGGACAGTTTAGACAGTTCGAGTGCATCACAGCTTTGCCAGAATGAGACCTGGATTCCAAGGGTTAAATTGCAAAGTGAGATTGCACAAACTCGGGTTGTATTCCCTGAAATTTAGTAGCATCAGGGGTGACTTGATCAAATGGTCAAATCCTGAGAGGAACTGGGTGGGGAGAATAGTGGAATGTATGAGGTCTTGTCCTGAGTAACAAGCTTTGTGAGTCATCTTATCGAATCCCTTTTGAACAGACAAGTATCCTCCTGTCACTACAGGTTACCTGTATGTTGCAAAGTTATTCTAATAATTTTCATCCCACAGAGTCAAAATTTCTGCGATTCTGTGACTGAGTCAGAACTTCAAATAGTTCAGATTCACTGTTTAAAATAAGCAGTCACTTTTCTGTGGTGGTTTTTGAGATTGAGTATGGATCTCAGAATCTGTCAGTGGAAGGGAGTTTCTACAGAGATAGGAAATGGGATTGATGAATAAAGGTGCAGGATTTTGATCACTGCATAAGATTGTGTCTGTTGCAGTTTCCCAGGAGTTTACATTTTCATGGGAAAGGGATGATTATCCAATGTCAACAATTCAATTTCTTCAGACAAGTGAAAACGCAAGAGAAAGAGGGAATATATCAACACTGGAACAAACAGGCAACTGTATGAGGAAGGTTTCAATTCTCTGCATGTTTTAATGTGAATTCCTGAGCTAAAGATTTAAATAAACAGGAGTTTAAATCTCACACTGGGATGCCGTACAATTTGAGTCCTGTTATCCCAAAATTAAAAGTAAAAATCTACAATTAGCTGGAGCTGGAAATCTGTCAGTTGATGAATGTTGTCTTGAAAATTTCACCCTGAATAGTGTGAGCCTTAGTATTGTGGAAACGTGTGAAGAAAGTGTTTGCATTCACACATTCCTACATTGTGAAATGTAAGTTAGCTTTGAAACAATAGGATGTAGGGCCAGGGAGTCTGAATGGGCAAAAGGATTTGGATGATTAAAGAGTGAATTTTAATGATGTCCTTTGAAGGAGCCGTTTACTGTAAATGTCCCAAGACAATGAAATGCTTCAAAGGAAATATCCCGATTGACAGAAATGGATCCCCAATGTCTGAAAGACTTTCCCAAGTCTTCAGAGACATCAAGGGGGCAGACATATTGTAAGATACAGATCATGAGGTGCTAGAGAATCACAGAATTGAAGTTGTGGGGCCCTCTCCTGTTTCAGAATGTCAGTTTTGATGTTTAACTCTGTGAAACTTGGTTAATGATTCTTAAAGCAGAAAGTTCCAATCCAATCTGTAACCTGCACTTCAAATTCCAAAGAGATATGTACACCTTAAGTGAATGAGTGAAATAGTGAAAGAAGGATTTCATTATAGGCAAATGTGTGGCTGCCCACTTTAAAAAGGATGGAACAGGTTACATTATAAATGGTGAAAAGCTGCAAACAGTGAGGGTCCAAAGGGTCCCTATCCATTTGTGTCAAGACTAATAAAACATCAAACAGTTCCAATGAGAAATTAAATTTGATATTTGGGATAAAGCTGATTAAAAACTCACACTACCCATTCCATGAATCAGCCTCTGTAACCTGCACTTCAGCACATCACAAGAAAAATGATATTTTAAACTGTTCTTGATTCCAGTCTGTAACTCAATCCCGGGTATCTATTATTCTCTATATAAACCCTCTGCACCCCTCAATTAGATTCCAGTCTGTAACTCACTCCCGGCTATCTATTATTCTCTATATAACCCACTGAACCCCTCGATTAGATTGCAGTCTGTAACTCAATCCCGGGTATCGATTATTCTATATATAAACCCCCTGATCCCTTCGATTAGATTCGAGTCTGTAACTCAATCCCGGGCATCGATTATTCTATATATAAACCCCCTGCACCCCTTAATTAAATTCCAGCCTGTAACTCAATCCCGGGTATCTATGATTCTATATATAAACCCCCGGAAGCACTCGATTAGATTCCTGTCTGTAACTCACTCCCGGGTATCGATTATTCTATATATAAACGTCCTGAACCCCTCGATTAGATTCCAGTCTGTAACTCACTCCCGGGTATCTATTATTCTGTATATAAAACCACTGCACCCTTCAATTAGATTCCAGTCTGTAACTCTCTCCCATATCTATTATTCTATATATAAACCCCTCATTCCCCTCGATGAGATTCCGTTCTTTAACTCACTCCCAGATATCTTTTATTCGATATATATTATATCTACATGATTTATATATAAACCACCCCGAACCCCTCGATTAAATTTCAGCCCGTAACTCACTCCCGGGCATCTGTTAATCTATATATAAACCACCCCAAACCCCTCCGTTAGATTCCTGCCTGTAACTCACTGCCGGGTGTCTGTTATTCTATATATAAACCACCCCAAACCCCTCCGTTAGATTCCTGTCTGAAACTCACTGCCGGGTGTCTGTTATTCTATATATAAACCACCCCGAACTCCTCGATAAGATTCCAGCATGTAACTCACTCCCAGGAATCTGTTATTCTATATAAAGACCACCCCAAACCCCTCGATTAGATTCCAGTCTGTAACTCATTTCCGTCTAACTGTTATTCTGTATATAAATGTCCCAAACCGCTCGACTAGATTTCAGTCTGTTACTCATTCCCGGTCTTCTGTTAATCTATATATATTATATTCATATGATTTATATATAAACACCCCGAACCCATCGATTTGTTTCCAGTCTGTAACTCACTCCCGGGTATCTGTTATTCTATATATAAATTCCCCAAAGCCCTCGATTAGATTCCAGTCTGTAACTCACTCTCGGGTATCTGTTATTCTATATATAAATCCCTCAAACCCCTCGATTTGATTCCAGTCTGTAACTCACTCCCAGGTATCTGTTATTCTAAATATAACCCCCCTGAACACCTCGATTAGATTCCAGTCTGTAAATCACTCCCCGGTATCTGTTATTCTATATATAATCCACCCCGAATCTCTCGATTAGATTCCAGTCTGTAACTCACTCCCGGGTATTTGTTATTCTGTTTATAAACCACCCCGAACCCCTCGATTAGATTCCAGTCTGTAACTCACTCCCGGGTATCTGTTATTCTATATATAAACCCACCAAACCCCTCGATTAGATTCAAGTCTGTAACTCACTCCCGGGTATCTGTTATTCTGTATATAAACCACCCCGAACCCCTCGATTAGATTCCAATCTTTAACTCAATCCTTGGTATCTATTATTCAATATATAAACCCCACAAACCCCACGATTAGATTCCAGTCCGCAACGCACACCCGGGTATCGGTTATTCTGTATATAAAACACCCCGAACCCCTCGATTAGATTCCAGTCCTTAAACTCACTCCCGAGTATCTGTTATTCTCTATATAAACCACCCCGAACCCCTCGATTAGATTCCAGTCTTTAACTCAATCCATGGTATCTATTATTCTATATATAAACCCCACAAACCCCACGATTAGATTCCAGTCTGCAACGCACTCCCGGGTATCTGTTATTCTATATATAAACCACCCCGAACCCCTCGATTAGATGCCAGCACTTCCACATCACAAGTTGAGGAAGGGGTCTCCCCCCATTTTGAAGTTGGTTAAAGGCTCTCCCGCCAATTTTAAGATGGAGAAGGGATGTCTCACAGGATATTGTCCTTTACACTTAATAATGTTAACACATTTTTGAATATTTTCAGTTTCGCACTACACTTTCTCATTCTCTCATCCTGTCTCGTTCCTTCTCTCCCTCTCCCACCCCATCTCTCTGCCACTCTGTTTTCTCTGTTTCTCACTCTCACCCCATATCTTTACCCTACACTCGCTCCCCTCTCTTCATCTCTCTCTCTCAACTCATCCCTTTTTTATCGCTTGATCTCCTCTCTCTATCTCACTCACTTACCCAGCTCTCTATCCCTCTCTCCCTACCTCTCTTCCTCTGAGAATCTAGTCTACAAACACCAGGCAGCCATTTTAGGTTTGTTCACAGTGGCCATTATATGTCCCCACAGCAATGGGACACTTAGGACAGAGTTGACTCATGTAATATTAATATTTTAAACGTGACAGAGACACAGGTATGGAGACATAAATTCCACGTGTATTCCCTGGAATATTGAAGGATCGGGGCGTTCACTCCCACACTTTGCTGCTGTGAATTTGAATTCTGAATTTTCTAAAACTGAATCTGGAAGTAAAAACCCCCGGGATAGAATGATTCACATTCTTTCTGCTGCTGCAAAGCCCGTGTCTGTGTCTGTTTCTCAGTATTTATTAACAATTTAAGATAATAGTTTAGAATGCCACAAGTTTGCCATAATGTCTGGAAAGAGGGTTGAAACAGAGGGGCTGAGGTAGCAAAACAAGAGGAGGGGGTGTGAATAGACACAGGATCTGGGGGTCTCCAATGTGTAGACTCTGCCCAGCTCCCAGACAAATCTTTTAGAAATGGCCGAATTGCGAAAATGAATCCAGGGACAGGGAAGCAAGTGACTCACTAACAATGAGAGCATTTTAAAGATTCATTCATTCACTGCAAAGCGCTCAGTCTTTCTGAGGTTCTGAAGGGGTCGGGGGTCATCACTGTACGTGTCCTGGGAGTGTTTGATGGGGACAGTGTAGAGGGAGCTAAACTCTGTATCTAACCCAGTGCTGTAAAAGTCCTGGGAGTGTTTGATAGGAACAGTGTAGAGGAAGCATTACTCTTTATCTAACCCAGTGCTTTACCTGCCCAGGGAGTGTTTGATGGGGACGGCATAGAGGGAGATTTACTCTGAATCTAAACCTGTACTGTAGCAGCCCTGGGAGTGTTTGATGGGGAAAGTGTAGAGGTAGCTTTACACTGTACCTAACCCTGTCCTGTTCCTGTCCTGGGAGTGTTTGATGGGGACAGTATAGAGGGAGCTTTACTCTGTATCTAACCCTGTCCTGGGAGTGTTTGATGGAGACAGTGTAGAGGGAGCTTTACTCTGTATCTAACACAATGCTGTTCCTGCCCGGGGAGTGTTTGATGGGGAAAGTGTAGAGGGAGCTATGTTCTGTATCTAACCCCGTGCTGTTCTTGTCCTGGCAGTGTTTGATGGGGACAGTATAGAGGGAGCTTTACTCTGTATCTAACCCTGTTCTGTTCCTTTCCAGGGAGTGTTAGATGGGAACAGTGCAGAGGCAGCTTTACTCTGTATCTAACCCAGTGCTGTACCTGTCCTGGGAGTGTTTGATGGGGACAGTTTAGATGGAGCTTTACTCTGTATCTAACCCAGTGCTGTACTTGCCCTGGGAGTGTTTGATGATGACAGTGCAGTGGGACCTTTATTCTGTATATAAACCCGTGCTGTATCTGGCCTGGAGGTGTTTGATGGGGACGGTGTAGTGGGAGATTTACTCTGTATCTAACACCGTGCTGTACCTGTCCTGGGATTGTTTGATGGGGACAGTGTAGAGGAAGTTTTACTCTGTATCTAACCCCCTAATGTACCGGCACTGGGAGTGTTTGATGGGGACCGTGTAAAGGGAGCTTTACTCTGTATCTAACCCCGTGCTGTACCTGTCCAGGGAGGGTTTGAAGGGGACAGTTTAGAGGGAGCTTTACTCTGTATATAAACCTGTCCTGTACCTGCCCTGGGAGTGCTTCATGGGGACAGTGTAGAGGGAGCTTTACTCTGAATCTTACCCCGGGCACTACCAGTCCTGGGAGTGTTTGATGCGGACAGGTTAGAGGGAGATTTTCTCAGTATCTAACCCCGTGCTGTGCCAGTCCTGTGAGTGTTTGATGGGGAGAGTATAGAGGGAGATTTACACTGTATCTAACCCTGTGCTGTAGGGGGCCTGGGAGTGTTTGATGGGGAAAGTGTAGAGGTAGCATAACTCTGTATCTAACCCTGTCCTGTTCCTGTCCTGGGAGTGTTTGATGGGGACAGTATAGAGGGAGCTTTAATCTGTATCTAACCCTGTTCTGTTCCTGTCCAGAGTGTGTTTTATGGGAAGAGTGCAGAGGGAGCTTTACCTTGTATCAAACCCTGTGCTGTACCTGTCCTGGGAGTGTTTTATGGGGACAGTATAGAGGGAGCTTTAATCTTTATCTAACCCAGTGCTGTACCTTCCCTGGGAGTGTTTGATGATGACAGTGCAGTGGGACATTTATTCTGTATCTAAACCAGTGCTGTACCTGGCCTGGGAGTGTTTGATGGGGACGGTGTAGTGGGAGATTTACCCTGTATCTCACACCGTGCTGTAACTGTCCTGGGAGTGTTTGATGGGGACAGTGTAGAGGAAGTTTTACTCTGTATCTAACCCCGTAATGTACCTGCACTGGGAGTGTTTGATGGGGACGGTGTAGAGGGACCTTTACTCTGTATCTAACCCCGTGCTGTACCTGTACTGGGAGGGTTTGATGGGGACAGTTTAGAATGAGCTTTACTCTGTATATAACCCTGTCCTGTACCTGCCCTGGGAGTGCTTCATGGGGACTGTGTAGAGGGAGCATTACTCTGAATGTTACCCCGGGCAGTACCAGTCCTGGGAGTTTTAGATGGGGACAGGTTAGAGGGAGATTTACTCTGTATCTAACCCTGAGCTGTAACTGCCATGGGAGTGTATGATGGGCACAGTGTAGGGGGAGTTTTTCTCTGTTTCTAACACCGGGCTGTACTAGTCCTGGGAGTGTTTGATGGGTACAGAATCGAGGGAGCTTTACTCTGTATCTAACCCCGTGCTGCACCAGTCCTGGGAGTGTTTGATGGGGACAGCTTAGAGGTAAATTTAGACTGTATCCAACCCCGTGCTGTACCTGCCCTGGGAGTGCACGATGGGCACAGTGTAGGGGGAGCTTTACTCTGTATCTATCCCCGTGCTGTACCAGTCCTGGGAGTGTTTGATGGGGACAGTATAGAGGGAGCTTTACTCTGAATCTAACCCCGTGCTGTACCAGTCCTGGGAGTGTTTGATGGCGATAGTGTAGAGGGAGCTTTACTCTCTATCTAACCCCGTGCTGTACCAGTCCTGGGAGTGTTAGATGGGGAGAGTATAGAGGGAGTTTTACACTGTATCTAAACCCGTGCAGTACCTGCCCTGGGAGTGTACGATGGGCACAGTGTAGGGGGAGCATTACTCTGTATCTAACCCCGTGCTGTACCAGTCCTGGGAGTGTTTGATGGGGAGAGTATTGAGGGAGGTATACACTGTATCTAACCCTGTGCTGTAGGGGACCTGGGAGTGTTTGATGGAGACAGTGTAGAGGGAGCTTTACTCAGTATCTCACCCAGTGCTTTTCCTGCCCTGGGAGTGTTTGATGGGGAAAGTGTAGAGGAAGCTTTTCTCTGTATCTGACCCTGTCATGTTCCCGTCGTGGGAGTGTTTAATGGGGCCAGTATCGAGGGAGCTTTACTCTGTATCTTACCCAGTTCTGTTCCTGTCCAGGGAGTGTTTGAAGGGGACAGTGCAGAGGGAGCTTTGCTCTGTATCTAACCCTGTGCTGTACCTGTCCTGGGAGTGATTGATGGGGACAGTATAGAGGGAGCTTTACTCTTTATCTAACCTAGTGCTGTACGTGCCCTGGGAGTGTTTGATGATGACAGTGCAGTGTGAACTTTATTCTGTATATAAACCCGTGCTGTACCTGGCCTGGGAGTGTTTGATGGGGACGGTGTAGTGGGAGATTTACTCTGTATCTAACACCGTGCTGTACCTGTCCTGGGAATGTTTGGTGGGGACAGTGTAGAGGAAGTTTTATTCTGTATCTAACCCCGTAATGTACCTGCACTGGGAGTGTTTGATGGGGATGGTGTAGAGGGAGCTTTACTCTGTATCTAACCCCGTGCTGTAGCGGACCTGGTAGTGTTTGATTGAGACACTGTAGAGGGAGCTTTACTCTGTATCTAACCCTGTCCTGTTCCTGTCCTGGGAGTGTTTGATGGGGACAGTATAGAGGGAGCTTTACTGTTTATCTAACCTTGTTCTGTCCCTGTCCAGGGAGTGTTTTATGGGAACAGTGCAGAGGGAGCTTCACCTTGTATCAAACCCTGTGCTGTACCTGTCCTGGGAGTGTTTGATGGGGACAGTATTGAGGGAGCTTTACTCTGTATCTAACCCAGTGCTGTACGTGCCCTGTGAGTGTTTGATGATGACAGTGCAGTGGGACCTTAATTCTGTATCTAAACCCGTGCTGTACCTGGCCTGGGAGTGTTTGATGGGGATGGTGTAGTGGGAGATTTACTCTGTATCTAACACCGTGCTGTACCTGTCCTGGGAGTGTTTGATGGGGACAGTGTAGAGGAAGTTTTACTCTGTATCTAACCCCTTAATGTACCTGTCCTGGGAGGGTTTGATGGGGACAGTTTAGAATGAGCGTTTCTCTGTATATAACCCTGTCCTGTACCTGCCCTGGGAGTGCTTCATGGGGACTGTGTAGAGGGAGCTTTACTCTGAATCTTACCCCGGGCAGTACCAGTCCTGGGAGTTTTAGATGGGGACAGGTTATTGGGAGATTTACTCTGTATCTAACCCTGTGCTGTAACTGCCGTGGGAGTGTATGATGGGACAGTGTAGAGGGAGTTTTTCTCTGTTTCTAACCCCGGGCTGTACGAGTCCTGGGAGTGTTTGATGGGTACAGTATCGAGGGAGCTTTACTCTGTATCTAACCCCGTGCTGTACCTGTACTGGGAATTTTAGATGGATACATTATCGAAGGAACTTTTCTCTGCATCTAACACCGTGCTGTACCTGCCCTGGGAGTGTTTGATGGGGACAGTATCGAGGGAGCTTTACTCTGTATCTAACACCGTGCTGTACCTGTCCTGGGAGTGTTTGATGGGTACAGTATCGAGGAAGCTTTACTCTATATCTAACCCTGTCGTGTACCTGTACTTGGAATTTTAGATGGATACATTATAGAGGGAAATTTTCTCTGCATCTAACCCTGTGCTGTACCTGTCCTGGGAGTGTTTGATGGGGACAGTATCGAGGAAGTTTAACTCTGTACCTAACACCGTTCTGTACCTGTCCTGCGAGAGTTTGATGGGGACAGTGTAGAGGAAGCTTTACTCTGTATCAAACCCTGTCCTGTACCTGCCCTGTGAGTGCTTGATGGGGAAGTGAAGACTGAGCTTTACTCTGTATCTAACTCTGTGCTGCACCAGTCCTGGGAGTGTTTGATGGGGACAGCTTAGAGGAAAATTTAGACTGTATCTAACCCCGTGCTGTACCTGCCCTCGGAGTGTACGATGGGCAGAGTGTAGGGGGAGCTTTACTCTGTATCTAACCCCGTGCTGTACCAGTCCTGGGAGTGTTTGATGGGGACAGTGTAGAGGGAGCTTTACTCTGTATCTAACCCCGTGCTGTACCAGTCCTATGAGTGTTTGATGGCGATAGTGTAGTGGGTGATTTACTCTGTATCTAACCCCTTGATGTACCAGTCCTGGGAGTGTTTGATGGCGAGAGTATAGAGGGAGGTTTACAGTGTATCTAACCCTGTGCTGTACCGGACCTGGGAGAGTTTGATGGGGACAGTGTAGAGGGAGCTTTACTCTGTATCTAACCCCGTGCTGTACCTGTCCTGGGAGTGTTTGATGGGGACAGATTAGAGGGAGCTTTACTCTTTATCTAACCCCGTGCTGTACCTGCCCTGGGAGTGTATGATGGCCACAGTGTAGGGGCAGCTTTACTCTGTATCTAACCCCGTGCTGTACCAGTCCTTGGAGTGTTTGATGGGGGGAGTATAGAGTGAGGTTTACAATTTATCTAACCCTGTGCTGTAGGGGACCTGGGAGTGTTTGATGGAGACAGTGTAGAGGGAGCTTTACTCTGTATCTAACCCAGTGCTTTTCCTGCCCTGGGAGTGTTTGATGGGGAAAGTGTAAAGGTAGCTTTACTCTGTATCTGACCCTGTCTTGTTCCCGTCGTGGGAGTGTTTGATGGGGACAGTATCGAGGGAGCTTTACTCTGTATCTATCCCAGTGCTGTACTTGCCCTGGGAGTGTTTGATGATGACAGTGCAGTGGGACCTTTATTCTGTATATAAACCCGTGCTGTACCTGGCCTGGAGGTGTTTGATGGGGACGGTGTAGTGGGAGATTTACTCTGTATCTAACACCGTGCTGTACCTGTCCTGGGATTGTTTGATGGGGACAGTGTAGAGGAAGTTTTACTCTGTATCTAACCCCCTAATGTACCGGCACTGGGAGTGTTTGATGGGGACCGTGTAAAGGGAGCTTTACTCTGTATCTAACCCTGTGCTGTACCTGTCCTGGGAGTGTTTGATGGGGACAGTGTAGAGGAAGTTTTACTCTGTATCTAACCCCGTAATGTACCTGCACTGGGAGTGTTTGATGGGGACGGTGTAGAGGGAGCTTTACTCTGTATCTACCCCGTGCTGTACCTGTCCTGGGAGGGTTTGATGGGGACAGTTTAGAGTGAGCTTTACTCTGTATATAACCCTGTCCTGTACCTGCCCTGGGAGTGCTTCATGGGGACTGTGTAGAGGGAGCTTTACTCTGAATATTACCCCGGGCAGTACCAGTCCTGGTAGTTTTAGATGGGGACAGGTTAAAGGGAGATTTACTCTGTATCTATCCATGTGCTGTAACTGCCGTGGGAGTGTCTGATGGGCACAGTGTAGGGGGAGTTTTTCTCCGTTTCTAACCCCGGGCTGTACTAGTCCTGGGAGTGTTTGATGGGTACAGTATCGAGGGAGCTTTACTCTGTATCTAACCCCGTGCTGTACCTGTACTGGGAATTTTAGATGGATACATTATCGAAGGAACTTTTCTCTACATCTAACCCCGTGCTGTACCTGTCCTGGGAGTGTTTGATGGGGACAGTATCGAGGGAGCTTTACTCTGTATCTAACCCCGTGCTGTACCTGTCCTGGGAGTGTTTGATGGGTACAGTATCGAGGGAGCTTTACTCTGTATCTAACCCTGTGGTGTACCTGTACTGGGAATTTTAGATGGATACATTATAGAGGGAAATTTTCTCTGCATCTAACCCTGTGCTGTACCTGTCCTGGGAGTGTTTGATGGGGACATTATCGAGGAAGTTTAACTCTGTACCTAACCCCGTGCTGTACCTGACCTGGGAGAGTTTGATGGGGACAGTGCAGAGGAAGATTTACTCTGTAGCAAACCTTCTACTGTATCTGCCCTGGGAGTGTTTGATGCGGACGGTGTAAGGTAGACTTACTCTGCATCTAACTCTGTCCTGTACCTGCCATGTGTGTGCTTGATGGGGACAGTTTAGACTGAGCTTTACTCTGTATCTAACTCTGTGCTGCACCTGTCCTGGGAGTGTTTGATGGGGACAGCTTAGAGGGATATTTAGACTGTATCTAACCCCGTGCTGTACCTGCCCTGGTAGTGTGCGATGGGCACAGTGTAGGGAGAGCTTTACTCTGTATCTAACCCCGTGCTGTACCAGTCCTGGGAGTGTTTGATGGGGACAGTATAGAGGGAGCGTTACTCTGTATCTAACCCCGTGCTGTACCAGTCCTGGGAGTGTTTGATGGCGATAGTGCAGAGGGAGCTTTACTCTGAATCTAACCCCTTGCTGTACCAGACCTGGGAGTGTTTGATGGGGAGAGTATAGAGGGAGGTTTACACTGTATCTAACCCTGTGCTGTACCGGACCTGGGAGTGCTTGATGGGGACAGTGTAGAGGGAGCTTTACTCTGTATCTAACCCCGTGCTGTACCTGTCCTGGGAGCGTTTGATGGGGACAGATTAGAGGGAAATTTACTCTGTATATAACCCCGTGCTCTACCTGCCCTGGGTGTGTATGTTGGGCACAGTGTAGGGGGCGCTTTACTCGGTATCTAACCCGGTGCTGTACCTGCCCTGGGAGTGTATGATGGCCACAGTGTAGGGGCAGCTTTACTCTGTATCTAACCCCGTGCTGTACCAGTCCTGGGAGTGTTTGATGGGGAGAGCATAGAGGGAGGTTTACACTGTATCTAACCCTGTGCTGTACCAGACCTGAGAGTGTTTGATGGAGACAGTGTAGAGGGAGCTTTACTCTCTATCTAACCCAGTGCTTTTCCTGCCCTGGGAGTGTTTGATGGGGAAAGTGTAGAGGTAGCTTTACTCTGTATCTGACCCTGTCCTGTTCCCGTCCTGGGAGTGTTTGATGGGGACAGTATCGAGGGAGCTTTTCTCTGTATCTAGCCCCTGCTGCATCCATTCTGGGAGTGTTTGTTGGCAACTTTCTCGCCCAAAACAAAAACAATCCACAAATCAGGCCTAATAAATTGAACATCAGTTTCCTTGTTTGATTCTCCCTGGTCTGTTCTGATTCTCTGATAGATTCCTCGTGTTTACCCTCCACATGAGCAGTCATCCTAATCCCGTCTACCTGTCCTGCTCCCAATGCGGCATCCAACTACAATAAGGCCAGTGGTACAGGAGCGTCTCAGCGAGTGAGACAGGTGAGTCTTGAACCTGACCTGGGTATATGTGAGTGACCCGGGTTAATCCGACACTCCAGGGACATTTTAGACAGTTCGAGTGCATCACAGCTTTGCCAGAATGAGACCTGGATTCCAAGGGTTAAATTGCAAAGTGAGATTGCACAAACTCGGGTTGTATTCCCTGAAATTTAGTAGCATCAGGGGTGACTTGATCAAATTGTCAAATCCTGAGAGGAACTGTGTGGGGAGATTAGGGGAATGTATGAGCTCTTGTCCTGATTAACAAGCTTTGTGAGGCATCTTATCGAATCCCTGTTGAACAGACAAGTATCCTCCGGTCACTACAGGTTTCCTGTATGTTGCAAAGTTATTCTGATAATTTTCATTCCACAGAGTCAAAATTTCTGCGATTCTGTGACTGAGTCAGAACTTCAAATAGTTCAGATTCACTGTTTAAAATAAGCAGTCACTTTTCTGTGGTGGTTTTTGAGATTGAGTATGGATCTCAGAATCTGTCAGTGGAAGGGAGTTTCTACAGAGATAGGAAATGGGATTGATGAATAAAGGTGCTGGATTTTGATCACTGCATAAGATTGTGTCTGTTGCAGTTTCCCAGCAGTTTACATTTTCATGGGAAAGGGATGATTATCCAATGTCAACAATGCAATTTCTTCAGACAAGTGAAAACGCAAGAGAAAGAGGGAATATACCAACACTGGAACAAACAGGCAACTGTATGAGGAAGGTTTCAATTCTCTGCATGTTTTAATGTGAATTCCTGAGCTAAAGATTGAAATAAACAGGAGTTTAAATCTCACACTGGGATGCCGTACAATTTGAGTCCTGTTATCCCAAAATTAAAAATAAAAATCTACAATTAGCTGGAGCTGGAAATCTGTCAGTTGATGAATGTTGTCTTGAAAATTTCACCCTGAATAGTGTGAGCCTTAGTATTGTGGAAACGTGTTAAAAAAGTGTTTGCATTCACACATTCCTACATTGTGAAATGTAAGTTAGCTTTGAAACAATAGGATGTAGGGCCAGGGAGTCTGAATGGACAAAAGGATTTGGATGATTAAAGAGTGAATTTTAATTATGTCTTTTGAAGGAGCCGTTTACTGTAAATTTCCCAAGACAATGAAATGCTTCAAAGGAAATATCCCCATTGACAGAAATGGTTCCCCAATGTCTGAAAGACTTTCCCAAGTCTTCAGAGACATGAAGGGGGCAGACATATTGTAAGATACAGATCATGAGGTGCTAGAGAATCACAGAATTGAAGTTGTGGGGCCCTCTCCTGTTTCAGAATGTCAGTTTTGATGTTTAACTCTGTGTAACTTGGTTAATGATTCTTAAAGCAGAAAGTTCCAATCCAATCTGTAACCTGCACTTCAAATTCCAAAGAGATATGTACACCTTAAGTGAATGAGTGAAATAGTGAAAGAAGGATTTCATTATAGGCAAATGTGTGGCTGCCCACTTTAAAAAGGATGGAACAGGTTACATTATAAATGGTGAAAAGCTGCAAACAGTGAGGGTCCAAAGAGTCCCTATCCATTTGTGTCAAGACTAAGAAAACATCAAACAGTTCCAAGGAGAAATTAAATTTGATATTTGGGATAAAGCTGCTTAAAAACTCACACTACCCATTCCATGAATCAGCCTCTGTAACCTGCACTTCAGCACATCACAAGAAAAATGATATTTTCAACTGTTCTTGATTCCAGTCTGTAACTCAATCCCGGGTATCTATTATTCTCTATATAAACCCCCTGCACCCCTCAATTAGATTGCAGTCTGTAACTCACTCCCGGGTATCTATTATTCTCTATATAATCCCACTGAACCCCTCGATTAGATTGCAGTCTGTAACTCAATCCCAGGTATTTATTATTCTATATATAAACCCCCTGAACCCCTCGATTAGATTCCAGTCTGTAACTCAATCGCTGGTATCTATGATTCTATATATAAACCCCCTGAACCCCTCGATTAGATTCCAGTCTGTAACTCAATCCCGGGTATCTATGATTCTATATATAAACCCCCTGATCCCTTCAATTAGATTCGAGTCTGTAACTCAATCCCGGGTATCGATTATTCTCTATATAAACCCCCTGCACCCCTTAATTAAATTCCAGCCTGTAACTCAATCCCGGGTATCTATGATTCTGTATATAAACCCCCGGAAGCACTCGATTAGATTCCAGTCTGTAACTCTCTCCCGTTATCTATTATTCTATATATAAACCCCTCTTTCCCCTCGATGAGATTCCGTTCTTTAACTCACTCCCGGATATCTTTTATTCGATATTTATTATATCTACATGATTTATATATAAACCACCCCGAACCCCTCGATTAAATTTCAGCCCGTAACTCACTCCCGGGCATCTGTTATTCTATATATAAATCACCCCAAACCCCTCCGTTAGATTCCTGTCTGAAACTCACTGCCGGGTGTCTGTTATTCTATATATAAACCATCCCGAACCCCTCCGTTAGATTCCTGTCTGTAACTCAATCTCGGGTATCTGTTGTGATTAATATCATTCTTTGATCGTCTGCCTGTTCATCCCCTCTCACTCTGTGTCTCGCTCTTTAACATTCCCTCATTCCGCGTCTGCTCTCTCTCTCTCTCTCTCTCTCTCCCCCTCTCAGATTCTGTAAGAAATTTCCCCAAACTCCAGGCGTCCATTTTAGGTTTGTTCACAGTGGCCATTTTATGTCCCCACAGCACTGGGACATTTATGACAGAGTTGACTACTCACGAATGGTAAATTAGTCCTTTCAACGTGACAGAGACACAGATATCTCCCTCCATTTTAAAGATGGAGAAACTCTGTTTATCACTCAATAGGCCCTGTCTTTACTTGGTTTCTGACCCTGTGCTGCCCCTTCCCTGGGCCTGTTTGATGGGACAGAGCAGAGGGAATGTTACTCTCTATCGAACCCCATACTGTATTTGGTTTGGGTGTGTTTGTTAAACAGAGTGGATGAAGCTTTACACTGGAATTTAGGTGAGGGGGTGATTTGATGTTCTTTATACTCAATAATGGTAACAAATTTTTGAACATTATCAGTTTCCCCCTACACTTTCTCTTTCTCTCATCCTGTCTCGTTCCTCCTCTCCCCCTCCCATCCCATCTGTCTGCCACTCTATATATTTCTCTGTTTCTCTCTCTCACCCCATCAATTTACCCTACACTCGCTCCCCCCTCTTCATCTCTCTCTCTCAACTCATCCCTTTTTCTTTTTCTCGATCTCCCCTCTCTATTTCACTCGCTTACCCAGCTCTCTTTCCCTCTCACCCTGTCTCTCTGCCCCTCTGTCTCTCTATCTGTCGTTCCGTCTTTCTCTCTCTCACTCACTCCTTTCCTCCGTTACTCTGCTACTCTCTCTGTCGCACCCATCGCTCTCCCTTTTACCTTGTCTCTCTGTTGCTCTCTTTCTATCTCTGTACCTCTTTCATCCCATCTATCTCACCGTCTATCTCTCTCTCTCTCTCTTTCTCTCCCAGGAAAACAGAGAATACACACAATCTCACACACACATACATTCTTCCTCACACACAAACACACACACACACATATATACATTCTCTCTCTCTCATGTACACACAAAGACACGCACACACTTGCACAGATATATACTTTCTCATAGACGCAGGCACACACACATAAAAACCAGGATCGCATTGAATGTCAGAACAGGGTTGGAGGGTTAAATGGCCTCTTGCTCTTTCCATGTGCTATGACCAATATCCTTTTTTCACTGTCTGGCTCTCAGTCACCCACTTGGTCTGAGAGTCTCTATTTCTCATTCACTCGATCTGTGTCTTCTCTCCCTGTCTCTCTTCCTCTGAGAATCTAGTCTACAAACACCAGGCAGCCATTTTAGGTTTGTTCACAGTGGCCATTTTATGTCCCCACAGCAATGGGGCATTTAGGACAGAGTTGACTCCTCACTCATGTAACATTAGTATTTTAAACGTGACAGAGACACAGGTATGGAGACATGAATTCCCTGTGTATTCCCTGGAATATTGAAGGATCCGGGGGTTCAGTCCCACACCTTGCAGCTGTGAATTTGAATTCTGAATTTTCTATTACTGAATCTGGAAGTAAAAACCCCCGGGATGGAATGATTCACATTCATTCTGCTTCTACAAAGCCCGTGTCTGTGTCTGTTTCTCAGTATTTATTAACTGTTTAAGATAAGCCTGTCTCTTTCTCCATCGCTCTCTTTCTCGCCTCGCCTTTCACTCTCTCTCTCTCACTACAACACCCTGCCCCTCTCTCTTGCTCGCCCTGTCTCTCTCTCTCTCTTGGCGAGTTTTGTCTCTCTCTCTATCTCAATCTGTCCCTCTCTCACCATCCCTCTGCCTCTCTCTCTCTCTCACTCCATCAGCCTCCCCCTCTCCCCACCATCCCCAATTTCCCTTTTCAGCAAATTTTGGGTGTGAAGCTGAAGGGAAAATATTTTCAGGGTTTCGGGGAAAGGGCGGATGAGTGAGACCAGTTAAACTTTCCTTGCAGAGTGTCGAAAGTAGTTTGATGGGCTGAATGGCCTCTTCAATTAGATTCCAGTCGGTAACTCACTTCCGGATATCTGTTATTCTATATATAAACCCCCTGAACCCCTCGATTTGATTCCAGTCTGTAACTCTCTCCCGGATATCTGTTATTCTATAGATAAACCCCCTGTACCCCTCGATTAGATTCCAGCCTGTAACTCACTCCCGGGTATCTGTTATTCTATATATAATCCACCCCGAACCCCTCGATTAGATTCAGCCTGTAACTCACTCCCGGCATCTGTTTTTTATATATTAAACACCCCAAACCCCTCGATTAGATTCCAGTCTGTAACTCACTCCCGGGCATCTGTTATTCTATATATAAACCAACTCGAACCCCTCGATTAGATTCCAGTCTGTAAGTCACTCCCTGGTATTTGTTATTCTGTATATAAACCACCCCGAACCCCTCGATTAGATTCCAGTCTGTAACTCACTCCCGAGTATCTGTTATTCTATATATAAACCAACCCGAACCCCTCGATTAGATTCCAGTCTGCAACTCACTCCCGGGTATGTTTTTCTATATATAAACCACCCCGAACCCCTCTATTAGATTCCAGCACTTCCACATCACAAATTGAGGAAGGGGTGCCCCCCATTTTAAAGTTGGTTAAAGGCTCTCCCTCTAATTTAAAGATGGAGAAGGGATGTCTCACAGGATATTGTTCTTTACACAATAATGTTAACAAATTTTTGAACATTTTCAGTTTCCCCCTACACTTTCTCTTTCTCTTACCCTGTCTCGTTCCTTCTCTCCCTCTCCCACCCCATCTCTCTGCCACCCTATATATTTCTCTGTTTCTCTCTCTCACCCCATATCTTTACCCTACACTCGCTCCCCTCTCTTCATCTCTCTCTCTCACCTCATCCCTTTTTTATCGCTTGATCTCCTCTCTCTATCTCACTCGCTTACCCAGCTCTCTTTGCCTCTCTCCCTGTCTCTCTTCCTCTGAGAATCTAGACTACAAACACCAGGCAGCCATTTTAGGTTTGTTCACAGTGGCCATTTTATGTCCCCACAGCAATGGGACACTTAGGACAGAGTTGACTCATGTAACATTAATATTTTAAACGTGACAGAGACACAGGTATGGAGACATAAATTCCACGTGTATTCCCTGGAATAGTGGAGGATCCGAGCGTTCACTCCCACACTTTGCTGCTGTGAATTTGAATTCTGAATTTTCTAAAACTGAATCTGGAAGTAAAAACCCCCGGGATAGAATGATTCACATTCTTTCTGCTGCTGCAAAGCCCATGTCTGTGTCTGTTTCTCAGTATTTATTAACAATTTAAGATAATAGGATAGAATGCCACTAGTTTGCCATAATTCAACTCAGTCAGAAATGTCCCAATGTTATGACCGATATCAATATTTCATCGTCTGCCTGTTCATCCCCTCTCACTCTGTGTCTCTCTCTTTAACATTCCCTCATTCCGCATCTGCTCTCTCTCTCTCTCTCTCCCTCACTCAGATTCTGTAAGAAAAATCCCCAAACTCCAGGCAGCCATTTTAGGTTTGTTCACAGTGGCCATTTTATGTGCCCACAGCACTGGGACATTTATGACAGAGTTGACTCCTCACGAATGGTAAATTAGTCCTTTCAACGTGACAGAGACACAGATATCTCCCTCCATTTTAAAGATGGAGAAATTCTGTTTATCACTCAATAGGCCCTGTCTTTACTTGGTATCTAACCCTGTGCTGCCCCTTCCCTGGGCCTGTTGGATGGGACAGAGCAGAGGGAATGTTACTCTCTCTCGAACCCCATACTGTATTTGGTTTGGGTGTGTTTGTTGAACAGTGTAGATGAAGCTTTACACTGGAATATAGGTGAGGGGGTGATTTGATGCAATATTTCAGGATAATAATGCAAGTAGAGGTTGGAAAAAGACTAACTATTCCCGCCGGTTTGGGGAGTCTGGGCCTTGGGGTCATGGTTTTTCAACTATGTTTAGAATTTTAGAATTTCAGGAGGGAAACTAAGAAACATTTTAAAACACCAAGTGTGGTATTAGTTTGGATCTCTCTCACATGAACGGAAATTGATGCTGAGCCACTAGTCCATGTTTAAAACTGAGGCTGATAGATTTCTGTTAGCTAACACGCTGCAGAGATATGAGACCAAGGGGTTCAGCCACAGATCAGCCAGGATCTCATTGAATGTCAGAACAGGGTTGGAGGGTTAAATGGCCTCTTGCTCTTTCCATGTGCTATGACCAATATCCTTTATTCACTGTCTGGCTCTCAGTCACCCACTTGGTCTGAGAGTCTCTATTTCTCATTCACTCGATCTGTGTCTTCTCTCCCTGTCTCTCTTCCTCTGAGAATCTAGTCTACAAACACCAGGCAGCCATTTTAGGTTTGTTCACAGTGGCCATTTTATGTCCCCACAGGAATGGGACATTTAGGACAGAGTTGACCCCTCTCTCATGTAACATTAATATTTTAAACGTGACAGAGACACAGGTATGGAGACATGAATTCCCTGTGTATTCCCTAGAATATTGAAGGATCTGGGCGTTCAGTCCCACACCTTGCAGCTGTGAATTTGAATTCTGAATTTTCTATTACTGAATCTGGAAGTAAAAACCCCCGGGATGGAATGATTCACATTCATTCTGCTTCTACAAAGCCCGTGTCTGTGTCTGTTTCTCAGTATCTATTAACTGTTTAAGATAAGCCTGTCTCTTTCTCCATCGCTCTCTTTCTCGCCTCGCCTTTCACTGTCTCTCTCTCACTACAACACCCTGCCCCTCTCTCTTGCTCACCCTGTCTCTCTCTCTCTCTCGGCGAGTTTTGTCTCTCTCTCTCTATCTCAATCTGTCTCTCTCTCACCATCTCTCTGCCTCTCTCTCTCTCTCACTCCATCAGCCTCCCCCTCTCCCCACCATCCCCAATTTCCCTTTTCAGCAAATTTTGGGTGTGAAGCTGAAGGGAAAATATTTTCAGGGTTTCG
Organism: Cetorhinus maximus; assembly: GCF_964194155.1. Taxonomy (NCBI): domain Eukaryota; kingdom Metazoa; phylum Chordata; class Chondrichthyes; order Lamniformes; family Cetorhinidae; genus Cetorhinus; species Cetorhinus maximus. Next base: position 109,204 of record NW_027596543.1, on the reverse strand, counting down.
GGGAAAGGGCGGATGAGTGAGACCAGTTAAACTTTCCTTGCAGAGTGTCGAAAGTAGTTTGATGGGCTGAATGGCCTCTTCGATTAGATTCCAGTCGGTAACTCACTTCCGGATATCTGTTATTCTATATATAAACCCCCTGAACCCCTCGATTTGATTCCAGTCTGTAACTCACTCCCGGATATCTGTTATTCTATATATAAACCCCCTGAACCCCTCGATTAGATTCCAGCCTGTAACTCACTCCCGGGTATCTGGTATTCTATATATAATCCACCCCGAACCCCTCGATTAGATTCCAGTCTGTAACTCACTCCCGGGCATCTGTTATTCTATATATTAAACACCCCAAACCACTCGATTAGATTCCAGTCTGTAACTCACTCCCGGGCATCTGTTATTCTATATATAAACCAACTCGAACCCCTCGATTAGATTCCAGTCTGTAAGTCACTCCCTGGTATTTGTTATTCTGTATATAAACCACCCCGAACCCCTCGATTAGATTCCAGTCTGTAACTCACTCCCGAGTATCTGTTATTCTATATATAAACCAACCCGAACCCCTCGATTAGATTCCAGTCTGCAACTCACTCCCGGGTATGTTTTTCTATATATAAACCACCCCGAACCCCTCTATTAGATTCCAGCACTTCCACATCACAAATTGAGGAAGGGGTCCCCCCCATTTTAAAGTTGGTTAAAGGCTCTCCCTCTAATTTAAAGATGGAGAAGGGATGTCTCACAGGATATTGTTCTTTACACAATAATGTTAACAAATTTTTGAACATTTTCAGTTTCCCCCTACACTTTCTCTTTCTCTTACCCTGTCTCGTTCCTTCTCTCCCTCTCCCACCCCATCTCTCTGCCACCCTATATATTTCTCTGTTTCTCTCTCTCACCCCATATCTTTACCCTACACTCGCTCCCCTCTCTTCATCTCTCTCTCTCACCTCATCCCTTTTTTATCGCTTGATCTCCTCTCTCTATCTCACTCGCTTACCCAACTCTCTTTCCCTCTCTCCCTGTCTCTCTTCCTCTGAGAATCTAGACTACAAACACCAGGCAGCCATTTTAGGTTTGTTCACAGTGGCCATTTTATGTCCCCACAGCAATGGGACACTTAGGACAGAGTTGACTCATGTAACATTAATATTTTAAACGTGACAGAGACACAGGTATGGAGACATAAATTCCACGTGTATTCCCTGGAATATTGAAGGATCCGGGCGTTCACTCCCACACTTTGCTGCTGTGAATTTGAATTCTGAATTTTCTAAAACTGAATCTGGAAGTAAAAACCCCCGGGATGGAATGATTCACATTCTTTCTGCTGCTGCAAAGCCCGTGTCTGTGTCTGTTTCTCAGTATTTATTAACAATTTAAGATAATAGGATAGAATGCCACTAGTTTGCCATAATTCAACTCAGTCAGAAATGTCCCAATGTTATGACCGATATCAATCTTTCATCGTCTGCCTGTTCATCCCCTCTCACTCTGTGTCTCTCTCTTTAACATTCCCTCATTCCGCATCTGCTCTCTCTCTCTCTCTCTCTCTCCCTCTCTCAGATTCTGTAAGAAAAATCCCCAAACTCCAGGCAGCCATTTTAGGTTTGTTCACAGTGGCCATTTTATGTGCCCACAGCACTGGGACATTTATGACAGAGTTGACTCCTCACAATTGGTAAATTAGTCCTTTCAACGTGACAGAGACACAGATATCTCCCTCCATTTTAAAGATGGAGAAATTCTGTTTATCACTCAATAGGCCCTATCTTTACTTGGTATCTAACCCTGTGCTGCCCCTTCCCTGGGCCTGTTTGATGGGACAGAGCAGAGGGAATGTTACTCTCTCTCGAACCCCATACTGTATTTGGTTTGGGTGTGTTTGTTGAACAGTGTGGATGAAGCTTTACACTGGAATTTAGGTGAGGGGGTGATTTGATGCAATATTTCAGGATAATAATGCAAGTGGAGGTTTGAAAAAGAGTAACTATTCCCGCTGGTTTGGGGAGTCTGGGCCTTGAGGCCATGGTTTTTCAACTATGTTTAGAATTTTAGAATTTCAGGAGAGAATCTAAGAAACACTTTAAAAAGCCAAGTGTGGTATTAGTTTGGATCTCTCTCACATGAACAGAAATTGATGCTGAGCCACTAGTCCATGTTTAAAACTGAGGCTGATAGATTTCTGTTAGCTAACACGCTGCAGAGATATGAGACCAAGGGCTTCAATCACAGATCAGCCAGGATCTCACTGAATGTCAGAACAGGGTTGGAGGGTTAAATGGCCTCTTGCTCTTTCCATGTGCTATGACCAATATCCTTTATTCACTGTCTGGCTCTCAGTCACCCACTTGGTCTGAGAGTCTCTATTTCTCATTCACTCGATCTGTGTCTTCTCTCCCTGTCTCTCTTCCTCTGAGAATCTAGTCTACAAACACCAGGCAGCCATTTCAGGTTTGTTCCCAGTGGCCATTTTATGTCCCCACAGCAATGGGACATTTAGGACAGATTTGACTCCTCACGAATGTAAAATTAGTACTTTCAACGTGACAGAGACACAGATATCTCCGTCCATTTTAAAGACGGAAAAGGGAACTCCCTCCGTTTTAACGGTGGAGAAGTTATCTGCCTCCATTTTAAATATTGAGAATGGTTCTCGCCCCATTTCGTCAGGTCTCTCTCTCCCTACCGCTTTTTCCTTCCCTCGACTCGTCTCTCTGATACTCTCTCTCATCCCATCGCTATTTCGGACACTCACTTCCCTCTCTCTGCCTCTCCCTCACCCCACCCATTTTTCTTTCATTCAATCGCCTCTCTCTATCTCTCTCTCTTGCCCTCTCTCTCTTTCTCCCTCAGCCCATCTCATTGTCGCTATCTCCCTCTCTCTCGCCCCATCTCTCTCCCCTTCACCCTCTCTGTCTTTCATTTTATCTCTCTGTCATTCTCTGACCCTCTCTCTCTCGCCCTCTCTCTCTTTCTTTCTCACCCCATCTCACTCTCACTATTTCCCGCTCTCTCTCTCTCTCGCGCTCTCTCTCTTTCTTTCTCACCCCATCTCACTCACTATTTCCCTCACTCTCTCTCTCTCATCCTATCTCTCTTTCTTTCTCACCCCATCTCACTCTCACTATTTCCCTCTCTCTCTCTCTCGCGCTCTCTCTCTTTCTTTCTCACCCCATCTCACTGTAACTATTTCCCTCTCTCTCTCACCCCATCTCTCTGCCCTTCACCCTCTCTCTCTCACCCCATCTCACTCTCACTAATTCCATCTCTCTCTCTCTCTCTCGCGCTCTCTCTCTTTCTTTCTCATCCCATCTCACTGTAACTATTTCCCTCTCTCTCTCACCCCATCTCTCTGCCCTTCACCCTCTCTCTCTGTCTCTCATTCTATCTCTGTCATTCTCTGACCCTCTCTCTATCGCCCCGTCTCTATCCCTATCACCACCTCTCTCTGTCGCTCTCTCTCCCTCGCTCTGCCACTGACTCTCTGTCACATTCGTTCTCTCCCACGCCTGTCTCTTTCTCCATCGCTCTCTTTCTCGCCTCGCCTTTCACTGTCTCTCTCTCACTACAACACCCTGCCCCTCTCTCTCTCTCGCCCTGTCTCTCTCTCTCCCTCTTGGCGAGTTTTGTCTCTCTTTCTCTATCTCAATCTGCCTTTCTCTCACCATCCCTCTGCCTCTCTCTCTCTCTCACTCCATCAGCCTCCCCCTCTCCCCACCATCCCCAATTTCCCTTTTCAGCAAATTTTGGGTGTGAAGCTGAAGGGAAAATATTTTCAGGGTTTCGGGGAAAGGGCGGATGAGTGAGACCAGTTAAACTTTCCTTGCAGAGTGTCGAAAGTAGTTTGATGGGCTGAATGGCCTCTTCGATTAGATTCCAGTCGGTAACTCACTTCCGGATATCTGTTATTCTATATATAAACCCCCTGAACCCCTCGATTTGATTCCAGTCTGTAACTCACTCCCGGATATCTGTTATTCTATATATAAACCCCCTGAACCCCTCGATTAGATTCCAGCCTGTAACTCACTCCCGGGTATCTGTTATTCTATATATAATCCACCCCGAACCCCTCGATTAGATTCCAGTCTGTAACTCACTCCCGGGCATCTGTTATTCTATATATTAAACACCCCAAACCCCTCGATTAGATTCCAGTCTGTAACTCACTCCCGGGCATCTGTTATTCTATATATAAACCAACTCGAACCCCTCGATTAGATTCCAGTCTGTAAGTCACTCCCTGGTATTTGTTATTCTGTATATAAACCACCCCGAACCCCTCGATTAGATTCCAGTCTGTAACTCACTCCCGAGTATCTGTTATTCTATATATAAACCAACCCGAACCCCTCGATTAGATTCCAGTCTGCAACTCACTCCCGGGTATGTTTTTCTATATATAAACCACCCCGAACCCCTCTATTAGATTCCAGCACTTCCACATCACAAATTGAGGAAGGGGTCCCCCCCATTTTAAAGTTGGTTAAAGGCTCTCCCTCTAATTTAAAGATGGAGAAGGGATGTCTCACAGGATATTGTTCTTTACACAATAATGTTAACAAATTTTTGAACATTTTCAGTTTCCCCCTACACTTTCTCTTTCTCTTACCCTGTCTCGTTCCTTCTCTCCCTCTCCCACCCCATCTCTCTGCCACCCTATATATTTCTCTGTTTCTCTCTCTCACCCCATATCTTTACCCTACACTCGCTCCCCTCTCTTCATCTCTCTCTCTCACCTCATCCCTTTTTTATCGCTTGATCTCCTCTCTCTATCTCACTCGCTTACCCAACTCTCTTTCCCTCTCTCCCTGTCTCTCTTCCTCTGAGAATCTAGACTACAAACACCAGGCAGCCATTTTAGGTTTGTTCACAGTGGCCATTTTATGTCCCCACAGCAATGGGACACTTAGGACAGAGTTGACTCATGTAACATTAATATTTTAAACGTGACAGAGACACAGGTATGGAGACATAAATTCCACGTGTATTCCCTGGAATATTGAAGGATCCGGGCGTTCACTCCCACACTTTGCTGCTGTGAATTTGAATTCTGAATTTTCTAAAACTGAATCTGGAAGTAAAAACCCCCGGGATGGAATGATTCACATTCTTTCTGCTGCTGCAAAGCCCGTGTCTGTGTCTGTTTCTCAGTATTTATTAACAATTTAAGATAATAGGATAGAATGCCACTAGTTTGCCATAATTCAACTCAGTCAGAAATGTCCCAATGTTATGACCGATATCAATCTTTCATCGTCTGCCTGTTCATCCCCTCTCACTCTGTCTCTCTCTCTTTAACATTCCCTCATTCCGCATCTGCTCTCTCTCTCTCTCTCTCTCTCCCTCTCTCAGATTCTGTAAGAAAAATCCCCAAACTCCAGGCAGCCATTTTAGGTTTGTTCACAGTGGCCATTTTATGTGCCCACAGCACTGGGACATTTATGACAGAGTTGACTCCTCACAATTGGTAAATTAGTCCTTTCAACGTGACAGAGACACAGATATCTCCCTCCATTTTAAAGATGGAGAAACTCTGTTTATCACTCAATAGGCCCTATCTTTACTTGGTATCTAACCCTGTGCTGCCCCTTCCCTGGGCCTGTTTGATGGGACAGAGCAGAGGGAATGTTACTCTCTCTCGAACCCCATACTGTATTTGGTTTGGGTGTGTTTGTTGAACAGTGTAGATGAAGCTTTACACTGGAATATAGGTGAGGGGGTGATTTGATGAAATATTTCAGGATAATAATGCAAATAGAGGTTTGAAAAAGACTAACCATTCCCGCCGGTTTGGGGAGTCTGGGCCTTGGGGTCATGGTTTTTCAACTATGTTTAGAATTTTAGAATTTCAGGAGGGAAACTAAGAAACATTTTAAAACACCAAGTGTGGTATTAGTTTGGATCTCTCTCACATGAACGGAAATTGATGCTGAGCCACTAGTCCATGTTTAAAACTGAGGCTGATAGATTTCTGTTAGCTAACACGCTGCAGAGATATGAGACCAAGGGGTTCAGTCACAGATCAGCCAGGATCTCATTGAATGTCAGAACAGGGTTGGAGGGTTAAATGGCCTCTTGCTCTTTCCATGTGCTATGACCAATATCCTTTATTCACTGTCTGGCTCTCAGTCACCCACTTGGTCTGAGAGTCTCTATTTCTCATTCACTCGATCTGTGTCTTCTCTCCCTGTCTCTCTTCCTCTGAGAATCTAGTCTACAAACACCAGGCAGCCATTTTAGGTTTGTTCACAGTGGCCATTTTATGTCCCCACAGGAATGGGACATTTAGGACAGAGTTGACCCCTCTCTCATGTAACATTAATATTTTAAACGTGACAGAGACACAGGTATGGAGACATGAATTCCCTGTGTATTCCCTAGAATATTGAAGGATCTGGGCGTTCAGTCCCACACCTTGCAGCTGTGAATTTGAATTCTGAACTTTCTATTACTGAATCTGGAAGTAAAAACCCCCGGGATGGAATGATTCACATTCATTCTGCTTCTACAAAGCCCGTGTCTGTGTCTGTTTCTCAGTATTTATTAACTGTTTAAGATAAGCCTGTCTCTTTCTCCATCGCTCTCTTTCTCGCCTCGCCTTTCACTGTCTCTCTCTCACTACAACACCCTGCCCCTCTCTCTTGCTCACCCTGTGTCTCTCTCTCTCTCGGCGAGTTTTGTCTCTCTCTCTCTATCTCAATCTGTCTCTCTCTCACCATCTCTCTGCCTCTCTCTCTCTCTCACTCCATCAGCCTCCCCCTCTCCCCACCATCCCCAATTTCCCTTTTCAGCAAATTTTGGGTGTGAAGCTGAAGGGAAAATATTTTCAGGGTTTCGGGGAAAGGGCGGATGAGTGAGACCAGTTAAACTTTCCTTGCAGAGTGTCGAAAGTAGTTTGATGGGCTGAATGGCCTCTTCGATTAGATTCCAGTCGGTAACTCACTTCCGGATATCTGTTATTCTATATATAAACCCCCTGAACCCCTCGATTTGATTCCAGTCTGTAACTCACTCCCGGATATCTGTTATTCTATATATAAACCCCCTGAACCCCTCGATTAGATTCCAGCCTGTAACTCACTCCCGGGTATCTGGTATTCTATATATAATCCACCCCGAACCCCTCGATTAGATTCCAGTCTGTAACTCACTCCCGGGCATCTGTTATTCTATATATTAAACACCCCAAACCCCTCGATTAGATTCCAGTCTGTAACTCACTCCCGGGCATCTGTTATTCTATATATAAACCAACTCGAACCCCTCGATTAGATTCCAGTCTGTAAGTCACTCCCTGGTATTTGTTATTCTGTATATAAACCACCCCGAACCCCTCGATTAGATTCCAGTCTGTAACTCACTCCCGAGTATCTGTTATTCTATATATAAACCAACCCGAACCCCTCGATTAGATTCCAGTCTGCAACTCACTCCCGGGTATGTTTTTCTATATATAAACCACCCCGAACCCCTCTATTAGATTCCAGCACTTCCACATCACAAATTGAGGAAGGGGTCCCCCCCATTTTAAAGTTGGTTAAAGGCTCTCCCTCTAATTTAAAGATGGAGAAGGGATGTCTCACAGGATATTGTTCTTTACACAATAATGTTAACAAATTTTTGAACATTTTCAGTTTCCCCCTACACTTTCTCTTTCTCTTACCCTGTCTCGTTCCTTCTCTCCCTCTCCCACCCCATCTCTCTGCAACCCTATATATTTCTCTGTTTCTCTCTCTCACCCCATATCTTTACCCTACACTCGCTCCCCTCTCTTCATCTCTCTCTCTCACCTCATCCCTTTTTTATCGCTTGATCTCCTCTCTCTATCTCACTCGCTTACCCAGCTCTCTTTCCCTCTCTCCCTGTCTCTCTTCCTCTGAGAATCTAGACTACAAACACCAGGCAGCCATTTTAGGTTTGTTCCCAGTGGCCATTTGATGTCCCCACAGCAACGGGACACTTAGGACAGAGTTGACTCATGTAACATTAATATTTTAAACGTGACAGAGACACAGGTATGGAGACATAAATTCCACGTGTATTCCCTGGAATATTGGAGGATCCGGGGGTTCAGTCCCACACTTTGCTGCTGTGAATTTGAATTCTGAATTTTCTAAAACTGAATCTGGAAGTAAAAACCCCCGGGATGGAATGATTCACATTCTTTCTGCTGCTGCAAAGCCCGTGTCTGTGTCTGTTTCTCAGTATTTATTAACAATTTAAGATAATAGGATAGAATGCCACTAGTTTGCCATAATTCAACTCAGTCAGAAATGTCCCAATGTTATGACCGATATCAATCTTTCATCGTCTGCCTGTTCATCCCCTCTCACTCTGTGTCTCTCTCTTTAACATTCCCTCATTCCGCATCTGCTCTCTCTCTCTCTCTCTCTCTCCCTCTCTCAGATTCTGTAAGAAAAATCCCCAAACTCCAGGCAGCCATTTTAGGTTTGTTCACAGTGGCCATTTTATGTGCCCACAGCACTGGGACATTTATGACAGAGTTGACTCCTCACAATTGGTAAATTAGTCCTTTCAACGTGACAGAGACACAGATATCTCCCTCCATTTTAAAGATGGAGAAATTCTGTTTATCACTCAATAGGCCCTATCTTTACTTGGTATCTAACCCTGTGCTGCCCCTTCCCTGGGCCTGTTTGATGGGACAGAGCAGAGGGAATGTTACTCTCTCTCGAACCCCATACTGTATTTGGTTTGGGTGTGTTTGTTGAACAATGTGGATGAAGCTTTACACTGGAATTTAGGTGAGGGGGTGATTTGATGCAATATTTCAGGATAATAATGCAAGTGGAGGTTTGAAAAAGAGTAACTATTCCCGCCGGTTTGGGGAGTCTGGGCCTTGAGGCCATGGTTTTTCAACTATGTTTAGAATTTTAGAATTTCAGGAGAGAATCTAAGAAACACTTTAAAACGCCAAGTGTGGTATTAGTTTGGATCTCTCTCACATGAACAGAAATTGATGCTGAGCCACTAGTCCATGTTTAAAACTGAGGCTGATAGATTTCTGTTAGCTAACACGCTGCAGAGATATGAGACCAAGGGCTTCAATCACAGATCAGCCAGGATCTCATTGAATGTCAGAACAGGGTTGGAGGGTTAAATGGCCTCTTGCTCTTTCCATGTGCTATGACCAATATCCTTTATTCACTGTCTGGCTCTCAGTCACCCACTTGGTCTGAGAGTCTCTATTTCTCATTCACTCGATCAGTGTCTTCTCTCCCTGTCTCTCTTCCTCTGAGAATCTAGTCTACAAACACCAGGCAGCCATTTCAGGTTTGTTCCCAGTGGCCATTTTATGTCCCCACAGCACTGGGACATTTAGGACAGATTTGACTCCTCACGAATGGAAAATTAGTACTTTCAACGTGACAGAGACACAGATATCTCCCTCCATTTTAAAGACGGAAAAGGGAACTCCCTCCGTTTTAACGGTGGAGAAGTTATCTGCCTCCATTTTAAATATTGAGAATGGTTCTCGCCCCATTTCGTCAGGTCTCTCTCTCCCTACCGCTTTTTCCTTCCCTCGACTCGTCTCTCTGATACTCTCTCTCATCCCTTCGCTATTTCGGACACTCACTTCCCTCTCTCTGCCTCTCCCTCACCCCACCCATTTTTCTTTCATTCAATCGCCTCTCTCTATCTCTCTCTCTTGCCCTCTCTCTCTTTCTCCCTCAGCCCATCTCATTGTCGCTATCTCCCTCTCTCTCGCCCCATCTCTCTCCCCTTCACCCTCTCTGTCTTTCATTTTATCTCTCTGTCATTCTCTGACCCTCTCTCTCTCGCCCTCTCTCTCTTTCTTTCTCACCCCATCTCACTCTCACTATTTCCCGCTCTCTCTCTCTCTCGCGCTCTCTCTCTTTCTTTCTCACCCCATCTCACTCACTATTTCCCTCACTCTCTCTCTCTCATGCTATCTCTCTTTCTTTCTCACCCCATCTCACTCTCACTATTTCCCTCTCTCTCTCTCTCTCTCTCGCGCTCTCTCTCTTTCTTTCTCACCCCATCTCACTGTAACTATTTCCCTCTCTCTCTCACCCCATCTCTCTGCCCTTCACCCTCTCTCTCTCACCCCATCTCACTCTCACTAATTCCATCTCTCTCTCTCTCTCGCGCTCTCTCTCTTTCTTTCTCATCCCATCTCACTGTAACTATTTCCCTCTCTCTCTCACCCCATCTCTCTGCCCTTCACCCTCTCTCTCTGTCTCTCATTCTACCTCTGTCATTCTCTGACCCTCTCTCTATCGCCCCGTCTCTATCCCTATCACCACCTCTCTCTGTCGCTCTCTCTCCCTCGCTCTGCCACTGACTCTCTGTCACATTCGTTGTCTCCCACGCCTGTCTCTTTCTCCATGGCTCTCTTTCTCGCCTCGCCTTTCACTGTCTCTCTCTCACTACAACACCCTGCCCCTCTCTCTCTCTCGCCCTGTCTCTCTCTCTCTCTTGGCGAGTTTTGTCTCTCTTTCTCTATCTCAATCTGCCTTTCTCTCACCATCTCTCTGCCTCTCTCTCTCACATACTCTCTCTCTCACTCCATCAGCCTCCCCCTCTCCCCACCATCCCCAATTTCCCTTTTCAGCAAATTTTGGGCGTGAAGCTGAAGGGAAAATATTTTCAGGGTTTCGGGGAAAGGGCGGACGAGAGAGACCAGGGAAACTTTCCTTGCAGAGTGTCGAAAGTAGTTTGATGGGCTGAATGGCCTCCTCGATTAGATTCCAGTCTGTTACTCAATCGGAGGTATCTGTTATTCTATATATTATCCACCCCGAACCCCTCAATAAGATTCCAGCCTGTAACTCACTCCCGGGTATCTGTTATTCTACATATAAACCACCCCGAACCCCTCGATTAGATTCCAGTCTGTAAGTCACTCCCGGGCATCTGTTATTCTATATATAAACCACCCCGAACCCCTCGGTTAGATTCCAGTCTGTAACTCACTCCCGGTTATCTGTTATTCTATATATAATCCACCCGGAACCCCTCGATTAGATTCCAGTCTGTAACTCACTCCTGTTATTTGTTATTCTGTATATGAACCACCCCGAACCCCTCGATTAGATTCCAGCCTGTAACTCACTCCCGGGTATATGTTATTCTATATATAAACCATCCCGAATCCCTCGATTAGATCCAGTCTGTAACTCACTCCCGGGTATGTTATTCTATATAGAAACCACCCCCAACCCCTCGATTAGATTCCAGTCTGTAACTCACTCCCGGGTATGTTATTCTATATATAAACCACCCCCAACCCCTCGATTAGATTCCAGCACTTCCACACCACAAGTAGAGGAAGGGGTCTCCCCCATTTTAAAGTTGGTTAAAGGCTCTCCCTCTAATTTTAAGATGGAGAAGGGATGTCTCACAGGATATTGTCCTTTACACTCAATAATGTTCACAAATTTTTGAACATTTTCAGTTTCCCCCTACACTTTCTCTCATCCTGTCTCGTTCCTTCTCTCCCTCTCCCACCCCATCTCTCTGCCACCCTATATATTTCTCTGTTTCTCTCTCTCACCCCATATCTTTACCCTACACTCGCTCCCCTCTCTTCATCTCTCTCTCTCAACTCATCCCTTATTTATCGCTTGATCTCCTCTCCCTATCTCACTCGCTTACCCAGCTCTCTTTCCCTCTCTCCCTACCTCTCTTCCTCTGAGAATCTAGTCTACAAACACCAGGAAGCCATTTTAGGTTTGTTCACAGTGGCCATTTTATGTCCCCACAGCAATGGGACATTTAGGACAGAGTTGACTCCTCACTCATGTAACATTAGTATTTTAAACGTGACAGAGACACAGGTATGGAGACATGAATTCCCTGTGTATTCCCAGGAATATTGAAGGATCCGGGCGTTCAGCCCCACACTTTGCTGTTGTGAATTTGAATTCTGAATTTTCTATTACTGAATCTGGAAGTAAAAACCCCCGGGATGGAATGATTCACATTCATTCTGCTTCTACAAAGCCCATGTCTGTGTCTGTTTCTCAGTATTTATTAACTGTTTAAGATAAGCCTGTCTCTTTCTCCATCGCTCTCTTTCTTGCCTCGCCTTTCACTGTCTCTCTCTCACTACAACACCCTGCCCCTCTCTCTATCTCGTCCTGTCCCTCTCTCTCTCTCGGTGAGTTTTGTCTCTCTTTCTCTATCTCAATCTGTCTCTCTCACCATCTCTCTGCCTCTCTCTCTCATTTACTCTCACTCTCACTCCATCAGCCTTCCCCTCTCCCCACCATCCCGAATTTCTCTTTTCAGCAAATTTTGGGTGTGAAGCTGAAGGGAAAATATTTTCAGGGTTTCGGTGAAAGGGCGGACGAGTGAGACCAGTGAAACTTTTCTTGCAGAGTGTCGAAAGTAGTTTGATGGGCTGAATGGCCTCCTCGATTAGATTCCAGTCTGTAACTCACTCCCGGGTATCTGTTATTCTATATATAATCCACCCCGAACCCCTCGATTAGATTCCAGCCTGTGACTCACTCCCGGGTATCTGTTATTCTATATATAATCCACCCCGAACCCCTCGATTAGATTCCAGCCTGTGACTCACTCCCGGGTATCTGTTATTCAATATATAAACCACCCCGAACCCCTCGATTAGATTCCAGTCTGTAACTCACTCCCGGGTATGATATTCTATATATAAGCCCCCCCGAACCCCTCGATTTGATTCCAGCACTTCCACATCACAAATTGAGGAAGGGGTCTGCCCCCATTTTCAAGTTGGTTAAAGGCTCTCCCTCTAATTTAAAGATGGAGAAGGGATGTCTCACAGGATATTGTTCTTTACACTCAATAATGTTAACACATTTTTGAATATTTTCAGTTTCCCCCTACACTTTCTCTTTCTCTCATCCTGTCTCGTTTCTTCTCTCCCTCTCCCAGCCCATCTCTCTGCCACTCTATACATTTCTCTGTTTCTCTCTCTCACCCCATATCTTTACCCTACACTCGCTCCCCTCGCTTCATCTCTCCCTCTCTCAACTCATCCCTTTTTTATCGCTTGATCTCCTCTCTCTATCTCACTCGCTTACCCAGCTCTCTTTCCCTCTCTGCCCGCCTCTCTTCCTCTGAGAATCTAGTCTACAAACACCAGGCAGCCATGTTAGGTTTGTTCACAGTGGCCATTTTATGTCCCCACAGCAATGGGACATTTAGGACAGAGTTGACTCATGTAACATTAGTATTTTAAACGTGACAGAGACACAGGTATGGAGACATAAATTCCACGTGTATTCCCTGGAATATTGAAGGATTCGGGCGTTCACTCCCACACTTTGCTGTTGTGAATTTGAATTCTGAATTTTCTAAAACTGAATCTGGAAGTAAAAACCCCCGGGATGGAATGATTCACATTCTTTCTGCTGCTGCAAAGCCCGTGTCTGTGTCTGTTTCTCAGTATTTATTAACAATTTAAGATAATAGTTTAGAATGCCACAAGTTTGCCATAATGTCTGGAAAGAGGGTTGAAACAGAGGGGCTGAGGTAGCAAAACAAGAGGAGGGGGTGTGAATAGACACAGGATCTGGGGGTCTCCAATGTGTAGACTCTGCCCAGCTCCCAGTCACATCTTTTAGAAAAGGCTGAATTGCGAAAATAAATCCAGGGACAGTGAAGCAAGTGACTCACTAACAATGAGAGCATTTTAAACATTCATTCTTTCACTGCAAAGCGCTCAGTCTTTCTGAGGTTCTGAAGGGGTCGGGGGTCTTCACTGTCTTAGTCCCTCTCCAACTTGCTGCCTCTCTCTCTCTGTGTAAATATTTCCCCATTTAAAAAGTGCTGAACAGAGCTGGTTGCACCCTGTGGGATCTTGCTGTGCACAAATTCCCTGCAGTGTTTCATACTGCGCCACAACCAGTTAATTGATTAAAAATGAGCTGATTGGACTCATTTCCTGTCCCTCAGGAGCCCTTTACCAAGTCCTAACTGTGAGAGTGTGTAAAAGTTTGTGCTAATTCCTGAATAATGCTGGTGTTTTAGGCAGGGCGATGAATTGAGAGGTGGAACAGTCATTTGAATTCAGTCTCTCTAGGATGTGTCCCTACGTTACAACAGAGAGAGAGGGGGGAGATTGAGGGAAACAGGAAAAGACAGTGAAACAGAGGCAGGGGGTTGGGGGTGAGGAAGATACAAAGGGTCTGGGGGGGGTTAGGGGAGGGTCTCCAGTGTGGAGTCAGTGCCCAGCTCCCAGTCTCTGCAGAAAAGCCTCAGTCACACCCTCCCGGGGACGCCTGGTTTGTAAAAATCGATGCTGGGACGGAGATTTCAAAAAGTCTCCCCCAGGAAGCAGCAGCTTGTTCCCGGTTTGAAGAGAAGGAGTTTAGGCCTTTCTGGGGATGTGTCCGGACTCAGAGCACACATGGTGCCCGGTGAGGGGCTGAGAGGGAAGAGGGAGGGTTACAGCAGGCATGAGGCTGGGGAAGGAAATGTGTCTCCCTGTTCCCATCTGGATAGCATTACATTGCTGCCTGTGGGATCCCCCTGTGCAGAAACGGCCTGCAGCTTTTCCTGAACTGCAACAGGGAACACACGACGTTTCTGGGGGAGGGGGTGGCATTTCCCTGTCTCTGTCATTCCAGCTTTCTCTCTCCCTCTCTCTTTCCAGACAGGACCCCTTGCAGCTCCTGTCCATTGAATGTTAATACCAGTCCTGGGAGTGTTTGATGGGGACAGTGTAGAGGGAGGTTTACTCCTTATCTAACGCCGTGCTGTACCAGCACTGGGAGTGTATGATGGCCACAGTGTAGGGGGAGCTTTACTCTGTATTTAACCCCGTGCTGTACCAGTCCTGGGAGTGTTTGATGGGGGGAGTATAGATGCAGGTTTACTCTGTATCTAACCCTGTCCAGTTCCTGTCCAGGGAGTGTTTGATGGGGACAGTGCAGAGGGAGCTTTTCTCTGTATCTAACCCAGTGCTTTAACTGCCCTGGGAGTGTTTGATGGGGCAAGTGTAGAGGTAGCTATACTCAGTATCTAACCCTGTCCTGTTCCTGTCCTGGGAGTGTTTGATGGGGAAGGTATAGAGGGTGCTTTACTCTGTATCTAACCCTGTTCTGTTCCTGTCCAGGGAGTGTTTGATGGGGACAGTGCAGAGGGAGCATTACTCTGTATCTAATCCTGTCCAGTACCAGTCCTGAAAGTGTTTTATTGGGAGAGAATAGAGCGAGCTTTACTCTGTATCTAGCCCTGTCCTGTTCCTGTCCTAGGTGTGTTTGAGGGGGACTGTGTAGAGGGAGCTTTACTTTGTATCTAACCCCGAGCTTTACCTGTCTTGGGAGTGTTTGATGGGGACAGTGTAGAGGAAGCTTTACTCTGTATCTAAATTGTGCTGTACCTGTACTGGGAGTGTTTGATGTGGACAGTATAGAGGGAGATTTACTCTGCATCTAATCCCATGCTGTATGTGGCCTGGGAGTGTTTGATGGGGACAATGCAGAGGGAGCTTTATTCTGTATCTAACCCCTTGCTGTACCTGCCCTGGGAGTGTGTGATGGGCAGAGTGTAGAGGGAGCTTTACTCTGTATCAAAGCCCGTCCTGTACCTGTCCAGGGAGTGTTTGATGGGGACAGTATTGAGGATGCTTTACTCTGCATCCAGCCCCGTGCTGTACCTGCCCTGGGAGCGTTTGATGGAGACAGTGTAGAGGGAGCATTACTCTGTATTTAACACGTTGCTTTAGCTGCCCTGGGAGGGTTTGATGGGGAAAGTGTAGAGGTAGCTTTACTCTGTATCTAATCCTGTCCAGTTCCTGTCCTGGGAGTGTTTGATGGGGACAGTGCAGAGGTTGCTTTATTCTGTATCTAACCCCGTGCTGTACCTGTCCTGGGAGTGTTTGATGAGGACAGCATTGAGGGAGCTTTACTCTGTATCTAGCCCCGTGCTGTACCTGTCCTGGGAGTGTTTGATGGGGACGGTGAAGAGGGAGCTTTACTCTGTATCTAACCCAGTGCTTTACCTGCCCTGAGAGTGTTTGATGGGGACAGTTTAGAGGGAGCTTTAATCTGTATCTAACCCCGTGCTGTACCTGTCCTGGGAGTGTTTGGTGAGGACCGTGTAGAATAAGCTTTAGTCTGTATCTAACCCCGTACTGTACCTGCACTGGGAGTGTTTGATGGTTACAGTGTAGAGGGAGATTTACTCTGTATCTAACACCGTGCTGTACCTGTCCTGGGAGTGTTTGATGGGGACAGTTTAGTGGGAGCTTTACTCCGTATATAACCCTGTCCTGTACCTGCCCTGGGAGTGCTTGATGGGGACAGTGTAGAGGGAGCTTTACTCTGTATCTTATCCTGTCCAGTTCCTGTCCTGAGATTGTTTGATGGGGACAGTGTAGAGGATGCATTACTCTGTATCTAACCCCGTGCTGTACCTGTCCTGGGAGTGTTTGATGGGGACAGTATCGAGGGAGCTTTACTCTGTATCTATCCCCTGCTGCATCATCTCTGGGAGTGTTTGTTGGGAACATTCTCACCCAAAACAAAAACAATCCACAAATCAGCCCTAATAAATTGAACATCAGTTTCCTTGTTTGATTCTCCCTGGTCTGTTCTGATTCTCTGATAGATTCCTCGTGTTTACCCTCCACATGAGCAGTCATCCTAATCCCGTCTACCTGTCCTGCTCCCAACGCGGCATCCGACTACAATAAGGCCATTGATACAAGAGCGTCTCAGCGAGTGAGACAGGTGAGTCTTGAACCTGACCTGGGTGTATGCGTTTGACCCGGGTTAATCCGACACTCCAGGGACAGTTGAGACAGTTAAAGTGCATCACAGCTTTGCCAGAATGAGACCTGGATTCCAAGGGTTAAATTGCAAAGTGAGATTGCACAAACTCGGGTTGTATTCCCTGAAATTTAGTAGCATCAGGGGTGACTTGATCAAATTGTCAAATCCTGAGAGGAACTGGGTGGGGAGATTAGGGAATGTATGAGCTCTTGTCCTGAGTAACAAACTTTGTGAGGCATCTTATCGAATCCCTTTTGAACAGACAAGTATCCTCCTGTCACTACAGGTTACCTGTATGTTGCAAAGTTATTCTGATAATTTTCATTCCACAGAGTCAAAATTTCTGCGATTCTGTGACTGAGTCAGAACTTCAAATAGTTCAGATTTACTGTTTAAAATAAGCAGTCACTTTTCTGCGGTGGTTTTTGAGATTGAGTATGGATCTCAGAATCTGTCAGTGGAAGGGAGTTTCTACAGAGATAGGAAATGGGATTGATGAATAAAGGTGCAGGATTTTGATCACTGCATAAGATTGTGTCTGTTGCAGTTTCCCAGGAGTTTACATTTTCATGGGAAAGGGATGATTATCCAATGTCAACAATTCAATTTCTTCAGACTAGTGAAAACGCAAGAGAAAGAGGGAATATACCAACACTGGAACAAACAGGCAACTGTATGAGGAAGGTTTCAATTCTCTGCATGTTTTAATGTGAATTCCTGAGCTAAAGATTGAAATAAACAGGAGTTTAAATCTCACACTGGGATGCCGTACAATTTCAGTCCTGTTATCCCAAAATTAAAAATAAAAATCTACAATTAGCTGGAGCTGGAAATCTGTCAGTTGATGAATGTTGTCTTGAAAATTTCACCCTGAATACTGTGAGCCTTAGTATTGTGGAAAGGTGTGAAGAAAGTGTTTGCATTCACACATTCCTACATTGTGAAATGTAAGTTAGCTTTGAAACAATAAGGATGTAGGGCCAGGGAGTCTGAATGGGCAAAAGGATTTGGATGATTAAAGAGTGAATTTTAATGATGTCCTTTGAAGGAGCCGTTTACTGTAAATGTCCCAAGACAATGAAATGCTTCAAAGGAAATATCCCGATTGACAGAAATGGTTCCCCAATGTCTGAAAGACTTTCCCAAGTCTTCAGAGACATGAAGGGGGCAGACATATTGTAAGATACAGATCATGAGGTGCTAGAGAATCACAGAATTGAAGTTGTGGGGCCCTCTCCTGTTTCAGAATGTCAGTTTTGATGTTTAACTCTGTGAAACTTGGTTAATGATTCTTAAAGCATAAAGTTCCAATCCAATCTGTAACCTGCACTTAAAATGCCAAAGAGATATGTACACCTTAAGTGAATGAGTGAAATAGTGAAAGATGGATTTCATTATAGGCAAATGTGTGGCTGCCCACTTTAAAAAGGATGGAACAGGTTACATTATAAATGGTGAAAAGCTGCAAACAGTGAGGGTCCAAAGAGTCCCTATCCATTTGTGTCAAGACTAAGAAAACATCAAACAGTTCCAATGAGAAATTAAATTTGATATTTGGGATAAAGCTGGTTAAAAACTCACACTACCCATTCCATGAATCAGCCTCTGTAACCTGCACTTCAGCACATCACAAGAAAAATGATATTTTCAACTGTTCGTGATTCCAGTCTGTAACTCAATCCCGGGTATCTATTATTCTCTATATAACCCCCTGCACCCCTCAATTAGATTCCAGTCTGTAACTCACTCCCGGGTATCTATTATTCTCTATATAAACCCACTGAACCCCTCGATTAGATTGCAGTCTGTAACTCAATCCCAGGTATTTATTATTCTATATATAAACCCCCTGAACCCCTCGATTAGATTCCAGTCTGTAACTCAATCCCAGGTATCGATTATTCTATATATAAACCCCCTGATCCCTTCGATTAGATTCGAGTCTGTAACTCAATCCCGGGCATCGATTATTCTATATATAAACCCCCTGCACCCCTTAATTAAATTCCAGCCTGTAACTCAATCCCGGGTATCTATGATTCTATATATAAACCCCCGGAAGCACTCGATTAGATTCCTGTCTGTAACTCACTCCCGGGTATCGATTATTCTATATATAAACGCCCTGAACCCCTCGATTAGATTCCAGTCTGTAACTCACTCCCGGGTATCTATTTTTCTGTATATAAAACCACTGCACCCTTCAATTAGATTCCAGTCTGTAACTCTCTCCCGTTATCTATTATTCTATATATAAACCCCTCATTCCCCTCGATGAGATTCCGTTCTTTAACTCACTCCCAGATATCTTTTATTCGATACATATTGTATCTACATGATTTATATATAAACCACCCCGAACCCCTCGATTAAATTTCAGCCCGTAACTCACTCCCGGGCATCTGTTAATCTATATATAAATCACCCCAAACCCCTCCGTTAGATTCCTGCCTGTAACTCACTGCCGGGTGTCTGTTATTCTATATATAAACCACCCCAAACCCCTCCGTTAGATTCCTGTCTGAAACTCACTGCCGGGTGTCTGTTATTCTATATATAAACCACCCCGAACTCCTCGATAAGATTCCAGCATGTAACTCACTCCCAGGAATCTGTTATTCTATATTAAGACCACCCCAAACCCCTCGATTAGATTCCAGTCTGTAACTCATTTCCGTCTAACTGTTATTCTGTATATAAATGTCCCAAACCGCTCGACTAGATTTCAGTCTGTTACTCATTCCCGGTCTTCTGTTAATCTATATATATTATATTCATATGATTTATATATAAACACCCCGAACCCATCGATTTGTTTCCAGTCTATAACTCACTCCCGGGTATCTGTTATTCTATATAAAAATTCCCCAAAGCCCTCGATTAGATTCCAGTCTGTAACTCACTCTCGGGTATCTGTTATTCTATATATAAATCCCTCAAACCCCTCGATTTGATTCCAGTCTGTAACTCACTCCCAGGTATCTGTTATTCTAAATATAACCCCCCTGAACCCCTCGATTAGATTCCAGTCTGTAAATCACTCCCGGGTATCTGTTATTCTATATATAATCCACCCCGAATCTCTCGATTAGATTCCAGTCTGTAACTCACTCCCGGGTATTTGTTATTCTGTATATAAACCACCCCGAACCCCTCGATTAGATTCCAGTCTGTAACTCACTCCCGGGTATCTGTTATTCTATATATAAACCCACCAAACCCCTCGATTAGATTCCAGTCTGTAACTCACTCCCGGGTATCTGTTATTCTGTATATAAACCACCCCGAAACCCTCGATTAGATTCCAATCTTTAACTCAATCCTTGGTATCTATTATTCAATATATAAACCCCACAAACCCCACGATTAGATTCCAGTCCGCAACGCACACCCGGGTATCGGTTATTCTGCATATAAACCACCCCGAACCCCTCGATTAGATTCCAGTCCATAAACTCACTCCCGAGTATCTGTTATTCTCTATATAAACCACCCCGAACCCCTCGATTAGATTCCAGTCTTTAACTCAATCCATGGTATCTATTATTCTATATATAAACTCCACAAACCCCACGATTAGATTCCAGTCTGCAACGCACTCCCGGGTATCTGTTATTCTATATATAAACCACCCCGAACCCCTCGATTAGATTCCAGCACTTCCACATCACAAGTTGAGGAAGGGGTGTCCCCCCATTTTGAAGTTGGTTAAAGGCTCTCCTGCCAATTTTAAGATGGAGAAGGGATGTCTCACAGGATATTGTCCTTTACACTTAATAATGTTAACACATTTTTGAATATTTTCAGTTTCGCACTACACTTTCTCATTCTCTCATCCTGTCTCGTTCCTTCTCTCCCTCTCCCACCCCATCTCTCTGCCACTCTATACATTTCTCTGTTTCTCACTCTCACCCCATATCTTTACCCTACACTCGCTCCCCTCTCTTCATCTCTCTCTCTCAACTCATCCCTTTTTTATCGCTTGATCTCCTCTCTCTATCTCACTCGCTTACCCAGCTCTCTATCCCTCTCTCCCTACCTCTCTTCCTCTGAGAATCTAGTCTACAAACACCAGGCAGCCATTTTAGGTTTGTTCACAGTGGCCATTTGATGTCCCCACAGCAATGGGACACTTAGGACAGAGTTGACTCATGTAATATTAATATTTTAAACGTGACAGAGACGCAGGTATGGAGACATGACTTCCCTGTGTATTCCCTGTAATATTGAAGGATCGGGGCGTTCACTCCCACACTTTGCTGCTGTGAATTTGAATTCTGAATTTTCTAAAACTGAATCTGGAAGTAAAAACCCCCGGGATAGAATGATTCACATTCTTTCTGCTGCTGCAAAGCCCGTGTCTGTGTCTGTTTCTCAGTATTTATTAACAATTTAAGATAATAGTTTAGAATGCCACAAGTTTGCCATAATGTCTGGAAAGAGGTTTGAAACAGAGGGGCTGAGGTAGCAAAACAAGAGGAGGGGGTGTGAATAGACACAGGATCTGGGGGTCTCCAATGTGTAGACTCTGCCCAGCTCCCAGACACATCTTTTAGAAATGGCCGAATTGCGAAAATGAATCCAGGGACAGTGAAGCAAGTGACTCACTAACAATGAGAGCATTTTAAAGATTCATTCATTCACTGCAAAGCGCTCAGTCTTTCTGAGGTTCTGAAGGGGACGGGGGTCATCACTGTACCTGTCCTGGGAGTGTTTGATGGGGACAGTGTAGAGGGAGCTAAACTCTGTATCTAACCCAGTGCTGTAAAAGTCCTGGGAGTGTTTGATAGGAACAGTGTAGAGGAAGCATTACTCTTTATCTAACCCTGTGCTTTACCTGCCCAGGGAGTGTTTGATGGGGACGGCATAGAGGGAGATTTACTCTGAATCTAACCCTGTGCTGTAGCAGTCCTGGGAGTGTTTGATGGGGAAAGTGTAGAGGTAGCTTTACTCTGTATCTAACCCTGTCCTGTTCCTGTCCTGGGAGTGTTTGATGGGGACAGTATAGAGGGAGCTTTACTCTGTATCTAACCCTGTCCTGGGAGAGTTTGATGGAGACAGTGTAGAGGTAGCTTTACTCTGTATCTAACCCCGTGCTGTTCTTGTCCTGGCAGTGTTTGATGGGGACAGTATAGAGGGAGCTTTACTCTGTATCTAACCCTGTGCTGTACCTGTCCTGGGAGTGTTTGATGGGGACAGTTTAGATGGAGCTTTACTCTGTATCTAACCCAGTGCTGTACTTGCCCTGGGAGTGTTTGATGATGACAGTGCAGTGGGACCTTTATTCTGTATATAAACCCGTGCTGTACCTGGCCTGGAGGTGTTTGATGGGGACGGTGTAGTGGGAGATTTACTCTGTATCTAACACTGTGCTGTACCTGTCCTGGGATTGTTTGATGGGGACAGTGTAGAGGAAGTTTTACTCTGTATCTAACCCCCTAATGTACCGGCACTGGGAGTGTTTGATGGGGACCGCGTAAAGGGAGCTTTACTCTGTATCTAACCCCGTGCTGTACCTGTCCAGGGAGGGTTTGAAGGGGACAGTTTAGAGGGAGCTTTACTCTGTATATAAACCTGTCCTGTACCTGCCCTGGGAGTGCTTCATGGGGACAGTGTAGAGGGAGCTTTACTCTGAATCTTACCCCGGGCAGTACCAGTCCTGGGAGTGTTTGATGCGGACAGGTTAGAGGGATATTTTCTCTGTATCTAACCCCGTGCTGTGCCAGTCCTGTGAGTGTTTGATGGGGAGAGTATAGAGGGAGATTTACACTGTATCTAACCCTGTGCTGTAGGGGGCCTGGGAGTGTTTGATGGAGACAGTTTAGAGGGAGCTTTACTTTGTATATAAACCTGTCCTGTACCTGCCCTGGGAGTGCTTCATGGGGACAGTGTAGAGGGAGCTTTACTCTGAATCTTACCCCGGGCAGTACCAGTCCTGGGAGTGTTTGATGCGGACAGGTTAGAGGGAGATTTTCTCTGTATCTAACCCCGTGCTGTGCCAGTCCTGTGAGTGTTTGATGGGGAGAGCATAGAGGGAGATTTACACTGTATCTAACCCTGTGCTGTAGGGGGCCTGGGAGTGTTTGATGGAGAAAGTGTAGAGGGAGCTTTACTCTGTATCTAACCCAATGCTTTTCCTGCCCTGGGAGTGTTTGATGGGGAAAGTGTAGAGGTAGCTTTACTCTGTATCTAACCCTGTCCTGTTCCTGTCCTGGGAGTGTTTGATGGGGACAGTATAGAGGGAGCTTTAATCTGTATCTAACCCTGTTCTGTTCCTGTCCAGGGTGTGTTTTATGGGAACAGTGCAGAGGGAGCTTTACCTTGTATCAAACCCTGTTCTGTACCTGTCCTGGGAGTGTTTTATGGAGACAGTATAGAGGGAGCTTTAATCTTTATCTAACCCAGTGCTGTACGTGCCCTGGGAGTGTTTGATGATGACAGTGCATTGGGACCTTAATTCTGTATCTAAACCCGTGCTGTACCTGTCCAGGGACTGTTTGATGGGGATGGTGTAGTGGGAGATTTACTCTGTATCTAACACCGTGCTGTACCTGTCCTGGGAGTGTTTGATGGGGACAGTGTAGAGGAAGTTTTACTCTGTATCTAACCCCGTAATTTACCTGCACTGGGAGAGTTTGATGGGGACAGTGTAGAGGGAGCTTTACTCTGTATCAAACCCCGTGCTGTACCTGTCCTGGGAGTGTTTGATGGGGACAGATTAGTGGGAAATTTACTCTATATCTAACCCCGTGCTGTACCTGTCCTGGGAGTGTTTGATGGGGACAGTATCGAGGGAGCTTTACTCTGTATCTAACCCCGTGCTGTACCTGTCCTGGGAGTGTTTGATGGGTACAGTATCGAGGGAGCTTTACTCTGTATCTAACCCTGTGGTGTACCTGTACTGGGAATTTTAGATGGATACATTATAGAGGGAAATTTTCTCTGCATCTAACCCTGTGCTGTACCTGTCCTGGGAGTGTTTGATGGGGACATTATCGAGGAAGTTTAACTCTGTACCTAACCCCGTGCTGTACCTGACCTGGGAGAGTTTGATGGGGACAGTGCAGTGGAAGATTTACTCTGTATCAAACCTTCTACTGTATCTGCCCTGGGAGTGTTTGATGCGGACGGTGTAAGGTAGACTTACTCTGCATCTAACTCTGTCCTGTACCTGCCATGTGTGTGCTTGATGGGGACAGTTTAGACTGAGCTTTACTCTGTATCTAACTCTGTGCTGCACCTGTCCTGGGAGTGTTTGATGGGGACAGCTTAGAGGAAAATTTAGACTGTATCTAACCCCGTGCTGTACCTGCCCTGGTAGTGTACGATGGGCACAGTGTAGGGGGAGCTTTACTCTGTATCTAACCCCGTGCTGTACCAGTCCTGGGAGTGTTTGATGGGGACAGTATAGAGGGAGCGTTACTCTGTATCTAACCCCGTGCTGTACCAGTCCTGGGAGTGTTTGATGGCGATAGTGTAGAGGGAGCTTTACTCTGAATCTAACCCCTTGCTGTACCAGACCTGGGAGTGTTTGATGGGGAGAGTATAGAGGGAGGTTTACACTGTATCTAACCCTGTGCTGTACCGGACCTGGGAGTGCTTGATGGGGACAGTGTAGAGGGAGCTTTACTCTGTATCTAACCCCGTGCTGTACCTGTCCTGGGAGCGTTTGATGGGGACAGATTAGAGGGAAATTTACTCTGTATATAACCCCGTGCTCTCCCTGCCCTGGGTGTGTATGTTGGGCACAGTGTAGGGGGCGCTTTACTCGGTATCTAACCCCGTGCTGTACCTGCCCTGGGAGTGTATGATGTCCACAGTGTAGGGGCAGCTTTACTCTTTATCTAACCCCGTGCTGTACCAGTCCTGGGAGTGTTTGATGGGGAGAGCATAGAGGGAGGTTTACACTGTATCTAACCCTGTGCTGTACCAGACCTGAGAGTGTTTGATGGAGACAGTGTAGAGGGAGCTTTACTCTCTATCTAACCCAGTGCTTTTCCTGCCCTGGGAGTGTTTGATGGGGAAAGTGTAGAGGTAGCTTTACTCTGTATCTGATCCTGTCCTGTTCCCGTCCTGGGAGTGTTTGATGGGGACAGTATCGAGGGAGCTTTTCTCTGTATCTAGCCCCTGCTGCATCCTTTCTGGGAGTGTTTGTTGGCAACTTTCTCGCCCAAAACAAAAACAATCCACAAATCAGGCCTAATAAATTGAACATCAGTTTCCTTCTTTGATTCTCCCTGGTCTGTTCTGATTCTCTGATAGATTCCTCGTGTTTACCCTCCACATGAACACTCATCCTAATCCCGTCTACCTGTCCTGCTCCCAATGCGGCATCCGACTACAATAAGGCCAGTGGTACAGGAGCGTCTCAGCGAGTGAGACAGGTGAGTCTTGAACCTGACCTGGGTATATGTGAGTGACCCGGGTTAATCCGACACTCCAGGGACATTTTAGACAGTTCGAGTGCATCACAGCTTTGCCAGAATGAGACCTGGATTCCAAGGGTTAAATTGCAAAGTGAGATTGCACAAACTCGGGTTGTATTCCCTGAAATTTAGTAGCATCAGGGGTGACTTGATCAAATTGTCAAATCCTGAGAGGAACTGGGTGGGGAGATTAGGGGAATGTATGAGCTCTTGTCCTGATTAACAAGCTTTGTGAGGCATCTTATCGAATCCCTTTTGAACAGACAAGTATCCTCCGGTCACTACAGGTTACCTGTATGTTGCAAAGTTATTCTGATCATTTTCATCCCACAGAGTCAAAATTTCTGCGATTCTGTGACTGAGTCAGAACTTCAAATAGTTCAGATTCACTGTTTAAAATAAGCAGTCACTTTTCTGTGGTGGTTTTTGAGATTGAGTATGGATCTCAGAATCTGTCAGTGGAAGGGAGTTTCTACAGAGATAGGAAATGGGATTGATGAATAAAGGTGCTGGATTTTGATCACTGCATAAGATTGTGTCTGTTGCAGTTTCCCAGCAGTTTACATTTTCATGGGAAAGGGATGATTATCCAATGTCAACAATTCAATTTCTTCAGACAAGTGAAAACGCAAGAGAAAGAGGGAATATACCAACACTGGAACAAACAGGCAACTGTATGAGGAAGGTTTCAATTCTCTGCATGTTTTAATGTGAATTCCTGAGCTAAAGATTGAAATAAACAGGAGTTTAAATCTCACACTGGGATGCCGTACAATTTCAGTCCTGTTATCCCAAAATTAAAAATAAAAATCTACAATTAGCTGGAGCTGGAAATCTGTCAGTTGATGAATGTTGTCTTGAAAATTTCACCCTGAATAGTGTGAGCCTTAGTATTGTGGAAACGTGTGAAGAAAGTGTTTGCATTCACACATTCCTACATTGTGAAATGTAAGTTAGCTTTGAAACAATAGGATGTAGGGCCAGGGAGTCTGAATGGGCAAAAGGATTTGGATGATTAAAGAGTGAATTTTAATGATGTCTTTTGAAGGAGCCGTTTACTGTAAATGTCCCAAGACAATGAAATGCTTCAAAGGAAATATCCCCATTGACAGAAATGGTTCCCCAATGTCTGAAACATTTCCCAAGTCTTCAGAGACATGAGGGGGGCAGACATATTGTAAGATACAGATCATGAGGTGCTAGAGAATCACAGAATTGAAGTTGTGGGGCCCTCTCCTGTTTCAGAATGTCAGTTTTGATGTTTAACTCTGTGTAACTTGGTTAATGATTCTTAAAGCAGAAAGTTCCAATCCAATCTGTAACCTGCACTTCAAATTCCAAAGAGATATGTACACCTTAAGTGAATGAGTGAAATAGTGAAAGATGGATTTCATTATAGGCAAATGTGTGGCTGCCCACTTTAAAAAGGATGGAACAGGTTACATTATAAATGGTGAAAAGCTGCAAACAGTGAGGGTCCAAAGAGTCTCTATCCATTTGTGTCAAGACTAAGAAAACATCAAACAGTTCCAATGAGAAATTAAATTTGATATTTGGGATAAAGCTGGTTAAAAACTCACACTACCCATTCCATGAATCAGCCTCTGTAACCTGCACTTCAGCACATCACAAGAAAAATGATATTTTCAACTGTTCTTGATTCCAGTCTGTAACTCAATCCTGGGTATCTATTATACTCTATATAAACCCTCTGCACCCCTCAATTAGATTTCAGTCTGTAACTCACTCCCGGGTATCTATTATTCTATATATAACCCACTGAACCCCTCGATTAGATTGCAGTCTGTAACTCAATCCCAGGTATTTATTATTCTATATATAAACCCCCTGAACCCCTCGATTAGATTCCAGTCTGTAACTCAATCCCGGGTATCCATTATTCTATATATAAACTCCCCGAACCCCTCGATTAGATTGCAGTCTGTAACCCAATCCCGGGTATCTATGATTCTATATATAAACCCCCTGATCCCTTCGATTAGATTCGAGTCTGTAACTCAATCCCGGGTATCGATTATTCTATATATAAACCCCCTGCACCCCTTAATTAAATTCCAGCCTGTAACTCAATCCCGGGTATCTATGATTCTGTATATAAACCCCCGGAAGCACTCGATTAGATTCCTGTCTGTAACTCACTCCCGGGTATCTATTATTCTATATATAAACCCCTCATTCCCCTCGATGAGATTCCGTTCTTTAACTCACTCCCGGATATCTTTTATTCGATATATATTATATCTACATGATTTATATATAAACCACCCCGAACCCCTCGATTAAATTTCAGCCCGTAACTCACTCCCGGGCTTCTGTTATTCTATATATAAACCACCCAAAACTCCTCCGTTAGATTCCTGCCTGTAACTCACTCCCGGGTGTCTGTTATTCTATATATAAACCACCCCAAACCCCTCCGTTAGATTCCTGTCTGAAACTCACTGCCGGGTGTCTGTTATTCTATATATAAACAAACCCAAACCCCTCCGTTAGATTCCAGTCTGTAACTCAATCTCGGGTATCTGTTGTGATTAATATCATTCTTTGATCGTCTGCCTGTTCATCCCCTCTCACTCTGTGTCTCGCTCTTTAACATTCCCTCATTCCGCATCTGCTCTCTCGCTCTCTCTCTCTCCCCCTCTCAGATTCTGTAAGAAATTTCCCCAAACTCCAGGCGTCCATTTTAGGTTTGTTCACAGTGGCCATTTTATGTCCCCACAGCACTGGGACATTTATGACAGAGTTGACTACTCACGAATGGTAAATTAGTCCTTTCAATGTGACAGAGACACAGATATCTCCCTCCATTTTAAAGATGGAGAAACTCTGTTTATCACTCAATAGGCCCTGTCTTAACTTGGTTTCTGACCCTGTGCTGCCCCTTCCCTGGGCCTGTTTGATGGGACAGAGCAGAGGGAATGTTATTCTCTATCGAACCCCATACTGTATTTGGTTTGAGTGTGTTTGTTAAACAGAGTGGATGAAGCTTTACACTGGAATTTAGGTGAGGGGGTGATTTGATGTTCTTTATACTCAATAATGTTAACAAATTTTTGAACATTATCAGTTTCCCCCTACACTTTCTCTTTCTCTCATCCTGTCTCGTTCCTTCTCTCCCCCTCCCATCCCATCTGTCTGCCACTCTATATATTTCTCTGTTTCTCTCTCTCACCCCATCAATTTACCCTACACTCGCTCCCCTCTCTTCATCTCTCTCTCTCAACTCATCCCTTTTTCTTTTTCTCGATCTCCCCTCTCTATTTCACTCGCTTACCCAGCTCTCTTTCCCTCTCACCCTGTCTCTCTGCCCCTCTGTCTCTCTATCTGTCGTTCCGTCTTTCTCTCTCTCACTCACTCCTTTCCTCCGTTACTCTGCTACTCTCTCTGTCGCACCCATCGCTCTCCCTTTTACCTTGTCTCTCTGTTGCTCTCTTTCTATCTCTGTACCTCTTTCATCCCATCTATCTCACCGTCTATCTCTCTCTCTCTCTTTCTCTCCCAGGAAAACAGAGAATACACACAATCTCACACACACATACATTCTTCCTCACACACAAACACACACACACACATATATACATTCTCTCTCTCTCATGTACACACAAACACACGCACACACTTGCACAGATATATACTTTCTCATAGACGCAGGCACACACACATAAAAACCAGGATCGCATTGAATGTCAGAACAGGGTTGGAGGGTTAAATGGCCTCTTGCTCTTTCCATGTGCTATGACCAATATCCTTTATTCACTGTCTGGCTCTCAGTCACCCACTTGGTCTGAGAGTCTCTATTTCTCATTCACTCGATCTGTGTCTTCTCTCCCTGTCTCTCTTCCTCTGAGAATCTAGTCTACAAACACCAGGCAGCCATTTTAGGTTTGTTCACAGTGGCCATTTTATGTCCCCACAGCAATGGGACGTTTAGGACAGAGTAAACTCATGTAACATTAGTATTTTAAACGTGACAGAGACACAGGTATGGAGACATAAATTCCACGTGTATTCCCTGGAATATTGAAGGATCCGGGCGTTCACTCCCACACTTTGTTGTTGTGAATTTGAATTCTGAATTTTCTAAAACCGAATCTGGAAGTAAAAACCCCCGGGATGGAATGATTCACATTCTTTCTGCTGCTGCAAAGCCCGTGTCTGTGTCTGTTTCTCAGTATTTATTAACAATTTAAGATAATAGTTTAGAATGCCACTAGTTTGCCATAATTCAACTCAGTCAGAAATGTCCCAATGTTATGACCGATATCATTCTTTCATCGTCTGCCTGTTCATCCCCTCTCACTCTGCGTCTCTCTCTTTAACATTCCCTCATTCCGCGTCTGCTCTCTCTCTCTCTCTCTCTCCCCCTCTCAGATTCTGTAAGAAATTTCCCCAAACACCAGGCAGCCATTTTAGGTTTGTTCACAGTGGCCATTTTATGTCCCCACAGCACTGGGACATTTATGACAGAGTTGACTACTCACGAATGGTAAATTAGTCCTTTCAATGTGACAGAGACACAGATATCTCCCTCCATTTTAAAGATGGAGAAACTCTGTTTATCACTCAATAGGCCCTGTCTTAACTTGGTTTCTGACCCTGTGCTGCCCCTTCCCTGGGCCTGTTTGATGGGACAGAGCAGAGGGAATGTTATTCTCTATCGAACCCCATACTGTATTTGGTTTGGGTGTGTTTGTTAAACAGAGTGGATGAAGCTTTACACTGGAATTTAGGTGAGGGGGTGATTTGATGTTCTTTATACTCAATAATGTTAACAAATTTTTGAACATTATCAGTTTCCCCCTACACTTTCTCTTTCTCTCATCCTGTCTCGTTCCTTCTCTCCCCCTCCCATCCCATCTGTCTGCCACTCTATATATTTCTCTGTTTCTCTCTCTCACCCCATCAATTTACCCTACACTCGCTCCCCTCTCTTCATCTCTCTCTCTCAACTCATCCCTTTTTCTTTTTCTCGATCTCCCCTCTCTATTTCACTCGCTTACCCAGCTCTCTTTCCCTCTCACCCTGTCTCTCTGCCCCTCTGTCTCTCTATCTGTCGTTCCGTCTTTCTCTCTCTCACTCACTCCTTTCCTCCGTTACTCTGCTACTCTCTCTGTCGCACCCATCGCTCTCCCTTTTACCTTGTCTCTCTGTTGCTCTCTTTCTATCTCTGTACCTCTTTCATCCCATCTATCTCACCGTCTATCTCTCTCTCTCTCTTTCTCTCCCAGGAAAACAGAGAATACACACAATCTCACACACACATACATTCTTCCTCACACACAAACACACACACACACATATATACATTCTCTCTCTCTCATGTACACACAAACACACGCACACACTTGCACAGATATATACTTTCTCATAGACGCAGGCACACACACATAAAAACCAGGATCGCATTGAATGTCAGAACAGGGTTGGAGGGTTAAATGGCCTCTTGCTCTTTCCATGTGCTATGACCAATATCCTTTATTCACTGTCTGGCTCTCAGTCACCCACTTGGTCTGAGAGTCTCTATTTCTCATTCACTCGATCTGTGTCTTCTCTCCCTGTCTCTCTTCCTCTGAGAATCTAGTCTACAAACACCAGGCAGCCATTTTAGGTTTGTTCACAGTGGCCATTTTATGTCCCCACAGCAATGGGACGTTTAGGACAGAGTAAACTCATGTAACATTAGTATTTTAAACGTGACAGAGACACAGGTATGGAGACATAAATTCCACGTGTATTCCCTGGAATATTGAAGGATCCGGGCGTTCAGTCCCACACTTTGTTGTTGTGAATTTGAATTCTGAATTTTCTAAAACCGAACCTTGAAGTAAAAACCCCCGGGATGGAATGATTCACATTCTTTCTGCTGCTGCAAAGCCCGTGTCTGTGTCTGTTTCTCAGTATTTATTAACAATTTAAGATAATAGTTTAGAATGCCACTAGTTTGCCATAATTCAACTCAGTCAGAAATGTCCCAATGTTATGACCGATATCATTCTTTCATCGTCTGCCTGTTCATCCCCTCTCACTCTGTGTCTCTCTCTTTAACATTCCCTCATTCCGCGTCTGCTCTCTCTCTCTCTCTCTCTCCCCCTGTCAGATTCTGTAAGAAAAATCCCCAAACACCAGGCAGCCATTTTAGGTTTGTTCACAGTGGCCATTTTATGTTCCCACAGCACTGGGACATTTATGACAGAGTTGACTCCTCACGAATGGTAAAATAGTCCTTTCAACGTGACAGAGACACAGATATCTCCCTCCATTTTAAAGATGGAGAAACTCTGTTTATCACTCAATAGGCCCTGTCTTTACTTGGTATCTAACCCTGTGCTGCCCCTTCCCTGGGCCTGTTTGATGGGACAGAGCAGAGGGAATGTTACTCTCTATCGAACCCCATACTGTATTTGGTTTGGGTGTGTTTGTTGAACAGTGTAGATGAAGCTTTACACTGGAATTTAGGTGAGGGGGTGATTTGATGAAATATTTCAGGATAATAATGGAAGTAGAGGTTTGAAAAAGACTAACTATTCCCGCTGGTTTGGGGAGTCTGGGCCTTGGGGTCATGGTTTTTCAACTATGTTTAGAATTTTAGAATTTCAGGAGGGAAACTAAGAACCATTTTAAAACACCAAGTGTGGTATTAGTTTGGATCTCTCTCACATGAACGGAAATTGATGCTGAGCCACTATTGCATGTTTAAAACTGAGGCTGATAGATTTCTGTTAGCTAACACGCTGCAGAGATATGAGACCAAGGGGTTCAGTCACAGATCAGCCAGGATCTCATTGAATGTCAGAACAGGGTTGGAGGGTTAAATGGCCTCTTGCTCTTTCCATGTGCTATGACCAATATCCTTTATTCACTGTCTGGCTCTCAGTCACCCACTTGGTCTGAGAGTCTCTATTTCTCATTCACTCGATCTGTGTCTTCTCTCCCTGCCTCTCTTCCTCTGAGAATCTAGTCTACAAACACCAGGCAGACATGTTAGGTTTGTTCCCAGTGGCCATTTTATGTCCCCACAGGAATGGGACATTTAGGACAGAGTTGACCCCTCTCTCATGTAACATTAATATTTTAAACGTGACAGAGACACAGGTATGGAGACATGAATTCCCTGTGTATTCCCTAGAATATTGAAGGATCTGGGCGTTCAGTCCCACACTTTGCAGCTGTGAATTTGAATTCTGAATTTTCTATTACTGAATCTGGAAGTAAAAACCCCCGGGATGGAATGATTCACATTCATTCTGCTTCTACAAAGCCCGTGTCTGTGTCTGTTTCTCAGTATTTATTAACTATTTAAGATAAGCCTGTCTCTTTCTCCATCGCTCTCTTTCTCGCCTCGCCTTTCACTGTCTCTCTCTCACTACAACACCCTGCCCCTCTCTCTTGCTCGCCCTGTCTCTCTCTCTCTCTTGGCGAGTTTTGTCTCTCTCTCTCTATCTCAATCTGTCTCTCTCTCACCATCTCTCTGCCTCTCTCTCTCTCTCACTCCATCAGCCTCCCCCTCTCCCCACCATCCCCAATTTCCCTTTTCAGCAAATTTTGGGTGTGAAGCTGAAGGGAAAATATTTTCAGGCTTTCGGGGAAAGGGCGGATGAGTGAGACCAGTTAAACTTTCCTTGCAGAGTGTCGAAAGTAGTTTGATGGGCTGAATGGCCTCTTCGATTAGATTCCAGTCGGTAACTCACTTCCGGATATCTGTTATTCTATATATAAACCCCCTGAACCCCTCGATTTGATTCCAGTTTGTAACTCACTCCCGGATATCTGTTATTCTATAGATAAACCCCCTGTACCCCTCGATTAGATTCCAGCCTGTAACTCACTCCCGGGTATCTTTTATTCTATATATAATCCACCCCGAACCCCTCGATTAGATTCAGCCTGTAACTCACTCCCGGGCATCTGTTATTCTATATATAAACCACCCCAAACCCCTCGATTAGATTCCAGTCTGTAACTCACTCCCGGGCATCTGTTATTCTATATATAAACCAACTCGAACCCCTCGATTAGATTCCAGTCTGTAAGTCACTCCCTGGTATTTGTTATTCTGTATATAAACCACCCGGAACCCCTCGATTAGATTCCAGTCTGTAACTCACTCCCGAGTATCTGTTATTCTATATATAAACCAACCCGAACCCCTCGATTAGATTCCAGTCTGCAACTCACTCCCGGGTATGTTTTTCTATATATAAACCACCCCCAACCCCTCGATTAGATTCCAGCACTTCCACATCACAAATTGAGGAAGGGGTTCCCCCCCATTTTAAAGTTGGTTAAAGGCTCTCCCTCTAATTTAAAGATGGAGAAGGGATGTCTCACAGGATATTGTTCTTTACACAATAATGTTAACAAATTTTTGAACATTTTCAGTTTCCCCCTACACTTTCTCTTTCTCTTACCCTGTCTCGTTCCTTTTCTCCCTCTCCCACCCCATCTCTCTGCCACCCTATATATTTCTCTGTTTCTCTCTCCCACCCTATATCTTTACCCTACACTCGCTCCCCTCTCTTCATCTCTCTCTCTCAACTCATCCCTTTTTTATCGCTTGATCTCCTCTCTCTATCTCACTCGCTTACCCAGCTCTCTATCACTCTCTCCCTACCTCTCTTCCTCTGAGAATCTAGACTACAAACACCAGGCAGCCATTTTAGGTTTGTTCACAGTGGCCATTTTATGTCCCCACAGCAATGGGACATTTAGGACAGAGTTGACTCATGTAACATTAATATTTTAAACGTGACAGAGACACAGGTATGGAGACATAAATTCCACGTGTATTCCCTGGAATAGTGGAGGATCCGGGCGTTCAGTCCCACACTTTGCTGCTGTGAATTTGAATTCTGAATTTTCTAAAACTGAATCTGGAAGTAAAAACCCCCGGGATGGAATGATTCACATTCTTTCTGCTGCTGCAAAGCCCGTGTCTGTGTCTGTTTCTCAGTATTTATTAACAATTTAAGATAATAGGATAGAATGCCACTAGTTTGCCATAATTCAACTCAGTCAGAAATGTCCCAATGTTATGACCGATATCAATCTTTCATCGTCTGCCTGTTCATCCCCTCTCACTCTGTGTCTCTCTCTTTAACATTCCCTCATTCCGCATCTGCTCTCTCTCTCTCTCTCTCCCTCTCTCAGATTCTGTAAGAAAAATCCCCAAACACCAGGCGTCCATTTTAGGTTTGTTCCCAGTGGCCATTTTATGTCCCCACAGCACTGGGACATTTAGGACAGAGTTGACTCCTCACGAATGGAAAATTAGTACTTTCAACGTGACAGAGACACAGATATCTCCGTCCATTTTAAAGATTGAAAAGGGAACTCCCTCCGTTTTAACGGTGGAGAAGTTATCTGCCTCCATTTTAAATATTGAGAATGGTTCTCGCCCCATTTCGTCAGGTCTCTCTCTCCCTACCGCTTTTTCCTTCCCTCGACTCGTCTCTCTGATACTCTCTCTCATCCCATCGCTATTTCAGACACTCACTCCCCTCTCTCTGCCTCTCCCTCACCCCACCCATTTTTCTTTCATTCAATCGCCTCTCTCTATCTCTCTTTCCCGCCCTCTCTCTCTTTCTCCCTCAGCCCATCTCATTGTCGCTATCTCCCTCTCTCTCGCCCCATCTCTCTCCCCTTCACCCTCTCTGTCTTTCATTTTATCTCACTGTCATTCTCTGACCCTCTCTCTCTCGCCCTCTCTCTCTTTCTTTCTCACCCCATCTCACTCTCACTATTTCCCCCTCTCTCTCTCTCTCACGCTCTCTCTCTTTCTTTCTCACCCCATCTCACTCACTATTTCCCTCACTCTCTCTCTCTCATCCTATCTCTCTTTCTTTCTCACCCCATCTCACTCTCACTATTTCCCTCTCTCTCTCTCTCGCGCTCTCTCTCTTTCTTTCTCACCCCATCTCACTGTAACTATTTCCCTCTCTCTCTCACCCCATCTCTCTGCCCTTCACCCTCTCTCTCTCACCCCATCTCACTCTCACTAATTCCATCTCTCTCTCTCTCTCGCGCTCTCTCTCTTTCTTTCTCATCCCATCTCACTGTAACTATTTCCCTCTCTCTCTCACCCCATCTCTCTGCCCTTCACCCTCTCTCTCTGTCTCTCATTCTATCTCTGTCATTCTCTGACCCTCTCTCTATCGCCCCGTCTCTATCCCTATCACCACCTCTCTCTGTCGCTCTCTCTCCCTCGCTCTGCCACTGACTCTCTGTCACATTCGTTGTCTCCCACGCCTGTCTCTTTCTCCATGGCTCTCTTTCTCGCCTCGCCTTTCACTGTCTCTCTCTCTCACTACAACACCCTGCCCCTCTCTCTCTCTCGCCCTGTCTCTCTCTCTCTCTCTTGGCGAGTTTTGTCTCTCTTTCTCTATCTCAATCTGCCTTTCTCTCACCATTTCTCTGCCTCTCTCTCTCACATACTCTCTCTCTCACTCCATCAGCCTCCCCCTCTCCCCACCATCCCCAATTTCCCTTTTCAGCAAATTTTGGGCGTGAAGCTGAAGGGAAAATATTTTCAGGCTTTCGGGGAAAGGGCGGACGAGAGAGACCAAGGAAACTTTCCTTGCAGAGTGTCGAAAGTAGTTTGATGGGCTGAATGGCCTCCTCGATTAGATTCCAGTCTGTTACTCAATCGGAGGTATCTGTTATTCTATATATTATCCACCCCGAACCCCTCAATAAGATTCCAGCCTGTAACTCACTCCCAGGCATCTGTTATTCTATATATAAACCACCCCGAACCCCTCGGTTAGATTCCAGTCTGTAACTCACTCCCGGTTATCTGTTATTCTATATATAAACCACCCGGAACCCCTCGGTTAGATTCCAGTCTGTAACTCACTCCCGGTTATCTGTTATTCTATATATAAACCATCCCGAATCCCTCGATTAGATCCAGTCTGTAACTCACTCCCGGGTATGTTATTCTATATAGAAACCACCCCCAACCCCTCGATTAGATTCCAGCACTTCCACACCACAAGTAGAGGAAGGGGTCTCCCCCATTTTGAAGTTGGTTAAAGGCTTTCCCGCCAATTTTAAGATGGAGAAGGGATGTCTCACAGGATATTGTCCTTTACACTCAATAATGTTCACAAATTTTTGAACATTTTCAGTTTCCCCCTACACTTTCTCTCATCCTGTCTCGTTCCTTCTCTCCCTCTCCCACCCCATCTCCCTGCCACTCTATATATTTCTCTGTTTCTCTCTCTCACCCCATATCTTTACCCTACACTCGCTCCCCTCTCTTCATCTCTCTCTCTCTCAACTCATCCCTTTTTTATCGCTTGATCTCCTCTCTCTATCTCACTCGCTTACCCAGCTCTCTATCCCTCTCTCCCTGTCTCTCTTCCTCTGAGAATCTAGACTACAAACACCAGGCAGCCATGTTAGGTTTGTTCACAGTGGCCATTTTATGTCCCCACAGCAATGGGACATTTAGGACAGAGTTTACTCCTCACTCATGTAACATTAGTATTTTAAACGTGACAGAGACACAGGTATGGAGACATGAATTCCCTGTGTATTCCCAGGAATATTAAGGATCCGGGCGTTCAGCCCCACACTTTGCTGTTGTGAATTTGAATTCTGAATTTTCTATTACTGAATCTGGAAGAAAAAACCCCCGGGATGGAATGATTCACATTCTTTCTGCTTCTACAAAGCCCGTGTCTGTGTCTGTTTCTCAGTATTTATTAACTGTTTAAGATAAGCCTGTCTCTTTCTCCATCGCTCTCTTTCTTGCCTCGCCATTCACTGTCTCTCTCTCACTACAACACCCTGCCCCTCTCTCTATCTCGTCCTGTCCCTCTCTCTCTCTCGGTGAGTTTTGTCTCTCTTTCTCTATCTCAATCTGTCTCTCTCACCATCTCTCTGCCTCTCTCTCTCATTTACTCTCACTTTCACTCCATCAGCCTTCCCCTCTCCCCACCATCCCGAATTTCTCTTTTCAGCAAATTTTGGGTGTGAAGCTGAAGGGAAAATATTTTCAGGGTTTCGGTGAAAGGGCGGACGAGTGAGACCAGTGAAACTTTTCTTGCAGAGTGTCGAAAGTAGTTTGATGGGCTGAATGGCCTCCTCGATTAGATTCCAGTCTGTAACTCAGTCCCGGATATCTGTTATTCTATATATAAACCCCCTGAACCCCTCGATTAGATTCCAGTCTGTAACTCACTCCCGGGTATCCGTTATTCTATATATAAACCCCCTGAACCCCTCGATTAGATTCCAGTCTGTAACTCACTCCCGGGTATCTGTTATTCTATATATAATCCACCCCGAACCCCTCGATTAGATTCCAGTATGTAACTCACTCCCGGGTATGTGTTATTCTGTATATCAACCACCCCGAACCCCTCGATTAGATTCCAGCCTGTGACTCACTCCCGGGTATCTGTTATTCTATATATAATCCACCCCGAACCCCTCGATTAGATTCCAGCCTGTAACTCACTCTCGGGTATGATATTCTATATATAAACCACCCCGAACCCCTCGATTAGATTCCAATCAGTAACTCACTCCCGGGTATCTGTTATTCAATATATAAACCCCCCCGAACCCCTCGATTAGATTCCAGTCTGTAACTCACTCCCGGGTATCTGTTATTAAATATATATTCCACCCCGAACCCCTCGATTAGATTCCAGTCTGTAACTCACTCCCGGGTATGATATTCTATATATAAGCCCCCCCGAACCCCTCGATTAGATTCCAGCACTTCCACATCACAAATTGAGGAAGGGGTCTGCCCCCATTTTCAAGTTGGTTAAAGGCTCTCCCGCCAATTTTAAGATGGAGAAGGGATGTCTCACAGGATATTGTTCTTTACACTCAATAATGTTAACACATTTTTGAATATTTTCAGTTTCCCCCTACACTTTCTCTTTCTCTCATCCTGTCTCGTTCCTTCTCTCCCTCTCCCACCCCATCTCTCTGCCACTCTATACATTTCTCTGTTTCTCTCTCTCACCCCATATCTTTACCCTACACTCGCTCCCCTCTCTTCATCTCTCCCTCTCTCAACTCATCCCTTTTTTATCGCTTGATCTCCTCTCTCTATCTCACTCGCTTACCCAGCTCCCTTTCCCTCTCTCCCTGCCTCTCTTCCTCTGAGAATCTAGTCTACAAACACCAGGCAGCCATTTTAGGTTTGTTCACAGTGGCCATTTTATGTCCCCACAGCAATGGGACATTTAGGACAGAGTTGACTCATGTAACATTAGTATTTTAAACGTGACAGAGACGCAGGTATGGAGACATAAATTCCACGTGTATTCCCTGGAATATTGAAGGATTCGGGCGTTCACTCCCACACTTTGCTGTTGTGAATTTGAATTCTGAATTTTCTAAAACTGAATCTGGAAGTAAAAACCCCCGGGATGGAATGGTTCACATTCTTTCTGCTGCTGCAAAGCACGTGTCTGTGTCTGTTTCTCAGTATTTATTAACAATTTAAGATAATAGTTTAGAATGCCACAAGTTTGCCATAATGACTGGAAAGAGGGTTGAAACAGAGGGGCTGAGGTAGCAAAACAAGAGGAGGGGGTGTGAATAGACACAGGATCTGGGGGTCTCCAATGTGTAGACTCTGCCCAGCTCCCAGTCACATCTTTTAGAAAAGGCTGAATTGTGAAAATGAATCCAGGGACAGTGAAGCAAGTGACTCACTAACAATGAGAGCATTTTAAAGATTCATTCATTCACTGCAAAGCGCTCAGTCTTTCTGAGGTTCTGAAGGGGTCGGGGGTCTTCACTGTCTTAGTCCTTCTCCAACTTGCTGCCTCTCTCTCTCTGTGTAAATATTGCCCCATTTAAAAAGTGCTGAGCAGAGCTGACTGCAACCTCTGGGATCTTGCTGTGCACAAATTCCCTGCAGTGTTTCATACTGTGCCACAACCAGTTAATTGATTAAAAATGTGCTGATTGGACTGATTTCCAGTCCCTCAGGAGCCCTTTACCAAGTCCTAACTGTGAGAGTGTGTAAAAGTTTGTGCTAATTCCTGAATAATGCTGGTGTTTTAGGCAGGGCGATGAATTGGGAGGTGGAACAGTCATTTGAATTCAGTCTCTCTAGGATGTGTCCCTACGTTACAACAGAGAGAGAGTGGGGAGATTGAGGGAAACAGGAAAAGACAGTGAAACAGAGGCAGGGGGTTGGGGGTGAGGAAGAGACACAGGGTCTGGGGGGGTGGGGGTTAGGGGAGGGTCTCCAGTGTGGAGTCAGTGCCCAGCTCCCAGTCTCTGCAGAAAAGCCTCAGTCACACCCTCCCGGGGACGCCTGGTTTGTAAAAATCGATGCTGGGATGGAGATTTCAAAAGTCTCCCCCAGGAAGCAGCAGCTTGTTCCCGGTTTGAAGAGAAGGAGTTTAGGCCTTTCTGGGGATGTGTCCGGACTCAGAGCACACATGGTGCCCGGGGGGGGAGAGAGGGTGAAGAGGGAGGGTTACAGCAGGCATGAGGCTGGGGAAGGAAATGTGTCTCCCTGTTCCCATCCGGATAGCATTACATTGCTGCCTGTGGGATCCCCCTGTGCAGAAATGGCCTGCAGCTTTTCCTGAACTGCAGCAGGGAACACACGACGTTTCTGGGGGAGGGGGTGGAATTTCCCTGTCTCTGTCACTCCAGCTTTCTCTCTCCCTCTCTCTTTACAGACAGGACCCCTTGCTGATCATGTCCACTGAGGGTTAATAACAGGACAGGACCCCTTGCAGCTCCTCTCCACTGAGGGTTAAACCCAGGACAGACATGGTTTCAACAAGGGCCTATCTTTACTTTTGGTTTAATAATAAATCTATATTTCTTTCCCCTGTTGGTTGTGTTACTCCAGTTCCAAACCCTGATCTCACACAAACCCCCAAAACACTGGCAGTAATCGCAGTCCCCAACCCACTCTCCCTCTCACCCCAACCCACTCTCCCTCTCACCCCAACCCACTCTCCCTCTCACCCCAACCCACTCTCCCTCTCACCCCAACCCACTCTCCCTCTCACCCCAACCCACTCTCCCTCTCACCCCAACCCACTCTCCCTCTCACCCCAACCCACTCTCCCTCTCACCCCAACCCACTCTCCCTCTCACCCCAACCCACTCACCCTCTCACCCCAACCCAATCTCCCTCTCATCCCATCCCACTCTCCCTCTAAGCCCAACCCTCTCACACCAACCCACTCTCGCTATCACCACTCCCTGTCCTGGTAGTGTTTGATGGGGACAGTATAGAGGGAGATTTACTCTCTATCTAACCCCGTTCTGTACCTGCCCTGGGGGTGTTTGATGGGGACGGTGTAGAGGGAGATTTACTCAGTATCTAACACCGTGCTGTACCTGCTCTGGGAGTGTTTGATGGGCACAGTGTAGGGGGAGCTTTACTCTGTATCTAACCCCGTGCTGTACCAGTCCTGGGAGTGTTTGATGGGTCAGTATAGAGGTAGATTTACTCTTATCTAACCTTGAGCTGTACCAGTCCTGGGAGTGTTTGATGGAGACAGTGTAGAGGGAGCTTTACTCTGTATCTAACCCCGTGCTGTACATGCCCTGGGAGTGTATTATGGCCACAGTGTAGAGGGAGCTTTACTCTGTATCTAACCCTGATCTGTTCCAGTCCTGGGAGTGTTTGATAGGGACAGTATAGAGGGAGCTTTAATCTGTTTCTAACCCTGTCCAGTTCCTGTCCAGGGAGTGTTTGATGGGGACAGTATAGAGGGAGCTTTACTCTGTATTTAAACCCGTACTGTTCCTGCCCTGTGAGTTTTTGATGGGGACGGTGTAGAGGGAGCTTTACTCTGTATCTAACCTCGTGCTGTGTCTGTCCTGGGAGTGCTGATGGGGACAGTTTAGAGGGAGATTTACTCTGCATATTATCCCATGCTGTACCTGTCCTGGGAGTGTTTGATGGGGACAGTGTAGAGGGAGCTTTATTCTGTATCTAACCCCGTGCTGTACCTGCCCTGGGAGTGTTTGATGGGCATAGTGTAGAGGGAGCTTTACTCTGTATCTAACCCCGTGCTGTACCTGTCCTGGGAGTGTTTGATGGGGACAGAATCGAGGTAGCTTAACTCTGTATCTAGCCCCGTGCTGTACCTGTCCTGGGAGTGTTTGATGTGGACAGTGTGGAGGAAGATTTACTTTGTATCTAACACCGTGCTGTACCTGTCCTGGGAGTGTTTGATGGGGTTTGATGGGGACAGTATCGAGGGTGCTTTACTCTGTATCTAACCCCGTGCTGTACCTATCCTGGGAGTGTTTGATGGGTCAGTATCGTGGGAGCTTTACTCTGTATATAACCCAGTGCTTTACCTGCCCTGGGAGTGTTTGATGGGGAAAGTGAAGAGGTAGCTTTATTCAGTATTTTATCCTGTCCTGTTCCTGTCTGGTAGTTTTTGATGGGGACAGTATAGAGGGAGCTTTACTCTGTATCTAAGACTGTCCTGGTCCTGTCCTGGGAGTGTTTAATGGGGACAGTGTAGAGGGAGCTTTACTCTGTATCTAACTCCATGCTGTACCTGTCCTGGGAGTGTTTGATGGGGATAGTGTAGAGGGAACTTTACTGTGTATCTAACCCTGTGCTGTACCTGTCCTGGGAGTGTTTGATGGGTACAGTTTAGAGGGAGCTTTACTCTGTATCTAACCCCGTGGATTTTGCCCTGCGAGTGTTTGATGGAGACAGTGCAGAGGGACCTTTATTCTGTATCTGAACCCGTGCTGTACCTGCCCTGGGAGTGTTTGATTGGCACAGTGTAGAGGGAGCTTGACTCTGTATCTAACCCCGTGCTGTACCTGTCCTGGGAGTGTTTGATGGGGACAGTGTAGAGGAAGCTTTACTCTGTATCTAAACCCGTGCTGTACCTGCCCTGGGAGTGTTTGATGGGTACGGTGTAGAGGGAGTTTTTCTCTGTATCTAACACTTTGCTGTACATGTCCTGCGAGTGTTTGATGGGGACAGTGTATAGGAAGCTTTACTCTGTATCTAACCCCGTGCTGTACCAGTCCTGGGAGTGATTGATGGGACAGGTTAGAGGGTGCTTTAGTCTGTATCTAATCCCTTGCTGTACCTGCCCTGTGAGTTTATGATTGGCACTGTGTAGGGGGAGCTTTACTCTGTATCTAACCCCGTGCTGTACCAGTCCTGGCAGTGTTTGATGGGGACAGTATAGAGGGAGATTTAAAATGTATCTAACACTGTCCTGTCACTGCCCTGTTAGTGCTTGATGGGGACAGTGTAGAGGGAGCTTTACTCTGTATCTAACCTCGTGCTGTACCAGTCCTGGGAGTGCATGATGGGCACAGTGTAGAGGGAGATTTACTCTGTATCTAACCCCGTGCTGTACCAGTCCTGAGAGTGTTTGATGGGGAGAGTGTATAGGGAGGTTTACTCTGTATCTAATCCTGTGCTGTACCAGTCCTGGGAGTGTTTGATGGAGACAGTGTAGAGGGAGCATTACTCTGTATCTAACCCCGTGCTGTACCTGCCCTCGGAGTGTTTGATGGGGACAGTGCAGATGGAGCTTTACTCTGTATCTAACCCCGTGCTGTACCTGTCCTGGGAGTGTTTGATGGGGACAGTATAGAGGGAGCTTTACTCTGTATCTAACCCCGAGGTGTATTGCCTGGGAGTGTTTGATGGGGAAAGTGTAGAGGTAGCTTTACTCTGTATCTAACCCCGTGCTGTACCTGCCCTGGGAGTGTTTGATGGGGACAGTATCGAGGGAGCTTTACTCTGTATCTAGCCCCTGCTGCATCATCTCTGGGAGTGTTTGTTGGCAACATTGTCGCCCAAAACAAAAACAATCCACAAATCAGTCCTAATAAATTGAACATCAGTTTCCTTGTTTGATTCTCCCTGGTCTGTTCTGATTCTCTGATAGATTCCTCGTGTTTACCCTCCACATGAGCAGTCTTCCTAATCCCGTCTACCTGTCCTGCCCCCAATGCGGCATCCGACTACAATAAGGCCAGTGATACAGGAGCGTCTCAGCGAGTGAGACAGGTGAGTCTTGAACCTGACCTGGGTGTATGTGAGTGACCGGGTTAATCCGACACTTCAGGGACAGTTTAGACAGTTCGAGTGCATCACAGCTTTGCCAGAATGAGACCTGGATTCCAAGGGTTAAATTGCAAAGTGAGATTGCACAAACTCGGGTTGTATTCCCTGAAATCTAGTAGCATCAGGGGTGACTTGATCAAATGGTCAAATCCTATTGATGTTACCTGTATGTTGCAAAGTTATTCTAATAATTTTCATCCCACTGAGTCAAAATTTCTGCGATTCTGTGTCTGAGTCAGAACTTCAAATAGTTCAGATTCACTGTTTAAAATAAGCTGTCACTTTTCTGTGGTGGTTTTTGAGATTAAGTATGGATCTCATAATCTGTCAGTGGAAGGGAGTTTCTGCAGAGATAGGAAATGGGATTGATGAATAAAGGTGCAGGATTTTGATCACTGCATTAGATTGTG
This sequence comes from Cetorhinus maximus, assembly GCF_964194155.1. NCBI lineage: Eukaryota > Metazoa > Chordata > Chondrichthyes > Lamniformes > Cetorhinidae > Cetorhinus > Cetorhinus maximus. The sequence goes on along the minus strand of NW_027596543.1, from coordinate 65,535 downwards.
TCTGTTGCAGTTTCCCAGGAGTTTACATTTTCATGGGAAAGGGATGATTATCCAATGTCAACAATTCAATTTCTTCAGACAAGTGAAAACGCAAGAGAAAGAGGGAATATACCAACACTGGAACAAACAGGCAACTGTATGAGGAAGATTTCAATTCTCTGCATGTTTTAATGTGAATTCCTGAGCTAAAGATTGAAATAAACAAGAGTTTAAATCTCACACTGGGAAGCCGTACAATTTCAGTCCTGTTAGCATAAAATTAAAAATAAAAATCTACAATTAAAAATTTCTTGTACAAAGCAAAGAGAATTTGACCCTGTATCGAACCCCATAATGTATTTGGGTTGGGAGTGTTTAATGACAGTGTAGCCAAAGCTTTAATTTGAAACAAGTTTCTGCAAACGTCAATTGACACAAAGTCTCTTGTTAATGTTTCAATCTGAGGATGATAGATTTTTGTTAGGCAAAGGTGTAAAGAGATATGGAGGTCGATCAGAGATCAGTCAGGATCTCATTGAATGTCAGAAACAGGGTGTGGGGAGAAATGGAATCTTCCTCTTCCAATGTACTATGATAAATATCCTTCCTTCAATCTCTGTCTCTCGGTCTCCCTCTCGATCTGTGTCTCTGTCTTCTTCTCACTCGCTCTCTCTCTCTCTCTCTCTCTTCCTCTCTCAGAATCTATATAAATGACACAAACACCAGTCAGCCTTTTAGGTTTGTTCACAGAGGCCATATTATGTGCCCACAGCACTGGGACATTTCTGACAGAGTTGACTCCTCAGGAATGTGACGTTGGTACTTTCAACGTGACAGAGACACAACTATGGAGACACTTATCAGACACTCATCCCCCAAACACCGCATTTTGCACGGGTTCCAGGTCATCACCACTCGCTGATTTAAAAAGATTTTCACCACATCCCCCCCCCTTCATCCCTTTCTCAAAACCTTCACCCTGTCTCTCCCCCTGTCACCATCGAACCAATTTTTTGAATTTGACTCTGTATGGACCCCATACTGTAATTGGGTTGGGAGTGTTTGATGAACAGTGTAGTCAAAGCTTCACTCTGAAACACTGGAATTGAGGTTAAGGGGTGATTTGATCAAATGCTTCAAGATACTAATGTAAATGAATAATGTATTTTATAGCCAGGCATGTTGAAAAATATTTGGAGCTTTACCCTTTTCTCCAGCTGATGAACTTCTAATTTGAACACTTTTTAAATTGAACTCAAATTCAAAGGTGAATGACGCTTTTTAATCTCATAACTCAATTGTTGTGGGAGCTTTACTCTGTATCAAACCCCATGCTTTACCTGTTCTGGGATTGATTGAAGGGCACAATTTAACAACAACTTTAATTCCTATCTTACCCCGCGCTGTCCAATAACGGATGCAGATTCAGATAAATCAGATGTTTCATTTCTGTGTCACTTTCTGTATCTTGAAGCTTCCATTTGGAGCTGGAAATCTGTCACTTGATGAATGTTGTCTTGAAAATTTCACCCTGAATAGTGTGAGCCTTAGTATTGTGGGAACGTGTGAAGAAAGTGTTTGCATTCACACATTCCTACATTGTGAAATGTAAGTTAGCTTTGAAGCAATAGGATGTAGGGCCAGGGAGTCTGAATGGGCAACAGGATTTGGATGATTAAAGAGTAAATTTTAATGATGTCCTTTGAAGAAGCCGTTTACTGTAAATGTCCCGAAACAATGAAATGCTTCAAAGGAAATATCCCGGTTGACAGAAGTGGTTCCCCAATGTCTGAAACACTTTCCCAAGTCTGCAGAGACATGAAGGTGGCAGAGATATTGTAGGATACAGATCATGAGATACCAGAGAATCACAGAATTGAAGTTGTGGGGCCCTCTGCTGTTTCAGAATGTCAGTTTTGATGTTTAACTCTGTGAAACTTGGCTAATGATTCAGAAAGCAGAAAGTTCCAATCCAATCTGTAACCTGCACTTCAAATTCCAAAGAGATATGTGCAGCTTAAGTGAATGGGTGAAATAGTGAAAGATGGGATTCATTGTAGGCAAATGTGTGGCTCCTCACTTTAAAAAGGATGGAACAGGTTACATTATAAATGGTGAAAAGCTGCAAACAATGAGGGTCCAAAGAGTCCCTATCCATTTGTGTCAAGACTAAGAAAACATCAAACAGTTCCAATGAGAAATTAAATTTGATATTTGGGATAAAGCTGGTTAAAAACTCACACTACACATTCCATGAATCAGCCTCTGTAACCTGCACTTCAGCACATCACAAGAAAAATGATATTTTCAACTGTTCTTGATTCCAGTCTGTAACTCAATCCCGGGTATCTATTATTCTATATATAAACCCCCTGCACCCCTCAATTAGATTCCAGCCTGTAACTCAATCCCGGGTATCTATTATTCTATATATAAACCCCCTGATCCCCTCTATTAGATTTCAGTCTGTAACTCACTCCCGCGTATCTATTATTCTATATATATACCCACTGAACCCCTTGATTAGATTCCAGTCTGTAACTCAATCCTGGGTATCGTTTATTCTATATATAAACCACCTGAACCCCTCAATTAGATTCCAGCCTGTCACTCACTCCCGGGTATCTATGATTCTATATATAAAACCCCTGAACCCTTCGATTAGATTCCACTCTGTAACTCACTCCCGGGTATCAATTATTCTATATATAAAACCCCTGACCCATTCAATTAGATTCCAGTCTGTAACTCTCTCCCGTTATCTACTATTCTATATATAAACCCCTCAATCCCCTCGATGAGATTCCGTTCTTTAACTCACTCCCGGATATCTTTTATTAGATATATATTATATCTACGTGATTTATAAAGAAGCCACCCCGAACCCCTCGATTAAATTTCAGCCTGTAACTCACTCCTGGGCATCTATTATTCTATATATACACCACCCCAAACCCCTCCGTTAGATTCCAGTCTGTAACTCACTCCCGGGTGTCTGTGATTCTATATATAAACCACCACGAACCCCTCGATTAGATTCCAGTCTGTAACTCACTCCCGGGTATCTGTTATTCTATTTAAGATAATAGTTTAGAATGGCACAAGTTTGCCATAATGTCTGGAAAGAGGGTTGAAACAGAGGGGCTGAGGTAGCAAAACAAGAGGAGGGGGTGTGAATAGACACAGGATCTGGGGGTCTCCAATGTGTAGACTCTGCCCAGCTCCCAGTCACATCTTTTAGAAAAGGCTGAATTGCGAAAATGAATCCAGGGACAGTGAAGCAAGTGACTCACTAACAATGAGAGCATTTTAAACATTCATTCATTCACTGCAAAGCGCTCAGTCTTTCTGAGGTTCTGAAGGGGTCGGGGGTCTTCACTGTCTTAGTCCCTCTCCAACTTGCTGCCTCTCTCTCTCTGTGTAAATATTGCCCCATTTTAAAAGGTGCTGAACAGAGGTGGCTGCACCCTGTGGGATCTTGCTGTGCACAAATTCCCTGCAGTGTTTCATACTGTGCCACAACCAGTTAATTGATTAAAAATGTGCTGATTGGACTGATTTCCTGTCCCTCGGGAGCCCTTTACCAAGTCCTAACTGTGAGAGTGTGTAAAAGTTTGTGCTAATTCCTGAATAATGCTGGTGTTTTAGGCAGGGCGATGAATTGGGAGGTGGAACAGTCATTTGAATTCAGTCTCTCTAGGATGTGTCCCTATGTTACAACAGATAGAGAGGGGGGAGATTGAGGGAAACAGGAAAAGACAGTGACACAGAGGCAGGGGTTGGGGGTGAGGAAGAGACACAGGGTCTGGGGGGGTTAGGGGAGGGTGTCCAGTGTGCAGTCAGTGCCCAGCTCCCAGTCTCTGCAGAAAAGCCTCAGTCACACCCTCCCGGGGACGCCTGGTTTGTAAAAATCGATGCTGCGACGGAGATTTCAAAAAGTCTCCCCCAGGAAGCAGCAGCTTGTTCCCGGTTTGAAGAGAAGGAGTTTAGGCGTTTCTGGGGATGTGTCCGGACTCAGAGCACACATGGTGCCCCGGGGGGGAGAGAGGGGGAAGAGCGAGGGTTACAGCAGGCATGAGGCTGGGGAAGGAAATGTGTCTCCCTGTTCCCATCCGGATAGCAATACATTGCTGCCTGTGGGATCCCCCTGTGCAGAAACATCCTGCAGCTTTTCCTGAACTGCAACAGGGAACACACGACGTTTCTGGGGGAGGGGGTGGAATTTTCCTGTCTCTGTCACTCCAGCTTTCTCTCTCCCTCTCTCTTTCCAGACAGGACCCCTTGCTGATCCTCTCCACTGAATGTTAATAACAGGACAGGACCCCTTGCTGCTCCTGTCCACTGAGGGTTAATCCCAGGACAGACATGGTTTCAACAAGGGCCTGTCTTTATTTTTGGCTTAATAATAAATCTATATTTCTTTCCCCTGTTGGTTGTGTTACTCCAGTTCCAAACCCTGATCTCACACAAACCCCGAAAACACTGGCAGTAATCGCAGTCCCCAACCCACTCTCCCTCTCACCCCAACCCACTCCCCCTCTCACCCCAACCCACTCTCGCTCTCACCCCAACCCACTCTCCCTCTCATCCCATCCCACTCTCCCTCTCACCCCAACCCACTCTCCCTCTCACCCCAACCCACTCTCCCTCTCACCCCAACCCACTCTCCCTCTCTTTCCAGAGTATAGATTCTGTTATTCTATATATCTACTCCCCAAACCCCTCGATTTGATTCCAGTCTGTAACATACTCTCGTGTATCTATGATTCTATATATAAACCCTCTGAACTCCTCGATTATATTCCAGTCTGTAACTCACTCCCGGGTAACTGTTATTCTATATATAAAACCCCCGAACCCCTCGATTAGATTTCAGTCTGTAGCATACTCTCGGATATCTATGATTCTATATATAAAACCTCTGAACCCCTCGATTATATTCCAGTCTGTAACTCACTCCCGGGTAACTGTTATTCTATATATAAACCACCCCGAACCCCTCGATTAGATTCCAGTCTGTAACTCACTCCCGGGTAACTGTTATTCTATATATAAACCACCACGAACCCCTCGATTTGATTCCAGTCTGTAACTCACTCCCGGGTAACTGTTATTCTATATATAAACCACCCCGAACCCCTCGATTAGATTCCAGTCTGTAACTCAATCCCAGGTATCTGTTATTCTATATATAAACCACCCCAAACCCCTCGATTAGATTCCAGTCTGTAACTCACTCCCGGGTATCTGTTATTCAAAATAAAAACCAACCCAACCCCCTCTTTTAGATTCCAGTCTGTAACTCACTCCCGGGTGCCTGTTGTTCTATATATAAACCACCCCAAACTCTTCGATTTGATTCCAGTCTGTAACTCACACCCGGGTAGCTGTTATTCTACGTATAAACCCCCCGAAACTCTCGATGAGATTCCAGTCTGTAACTCACGCCCGGGTATCTGTTATTCTATATATAAACTCCCCGAACCCCTCGATTAGATTCCAGTCTGTAACTCACTCCCGGGTATCTATTATTCTATATATAAACCCCCAGATCTCCTCGATTAGATTCCAGTCTGTAACTCACTCCCGGGTTTCTGTTATTCTATATATAAACCCCCAGATCTCCTCGATTAGATTCCAGTCTGTAACTCACTCCCGGGTATCTGTTATTCTAAATATAAACCAACCCGAACCCCTCAATTAGATTCCAGTCTGTAACTCCCTCCGGGGGAATCTGTTATTCTATATATAAACCCCCTGAACCCCTCGATTAGATTCCAGTCGGTAACTCATTCTCACCAATCTGATTATCTATATTTAAACCATCCCGAAAAGCACTGTTAGATTCGAATTTGTAGCTCACTCCCGGGTATCTGTTAGCCTATATAAAAACACCCCACACTCCTCAATTAGAATCCAGTCTGTAAATCACACCCGGGTATCTGTTATTCTATATATATATCTGTTATTCTATATATATATATCTGTTATTCTATATATTCTATATATAGGGAGCTTTACTCTCTATCTAGCCCCGTGCTGTACCTGCCCTGGGAGTGTTTGATGGGGACCGTGTAGAGGGAGCTTTACTCTGTATCTAACCCCGTGCTGTACCAGTACTGGGAGTGTTTGATGGGGATAGTATAGAGGGAGCTTTACTCTGTATCTAACCCTGAGCTGTACCATTCCTGGGAGTGTTTGATGGAGACAGTGTAGAGGCAGCTTTACTCTGTATCTAACCCCATGCTGTACCTGCCCTGGGAGTGTATGATGGCCACAGTGTAGGGGGAGATTTACTCTGTATCTAAACCCGTGCTGTACCAGTCCTGGGAGTGTTTGATGGGGAGAGTATAGAGGGAGGTTTACACTGTATCTAACCCTGTGCTGTACCGGACATGGGAATGTTTGATGCAGACAGTGTAGAGGGAGCTTTACTCTGTATCTAACCCAGTGCTTTTCCTTCCCTGGGAGTGTTTGATGGAGAAAGTGTAGAGGTAGCTTTACTCTGTATCTAACCCTGTCCTGTTCCTGTCCTGGGAGTGTTTGATGGGGACAGTATAGAGGGAGCTTTACTCTGTATCTAACCCAGTGCTGTACTTGCCGTGGGAGTGTTTGATGATGACAGTGCAGTGGGACCTTTATTCTGTATCAAACCCCGTAATGAACCTGCCCTGGGAGTGTTTGATGGCGACGGTGTAGAGGGAGCTTTACTCTGTATCTAAACCCGTGCTGTACCTGTCCTGGGAGGGTTTGATGGGGACAGTTTAGAGGGAGCTTTACTCTGTATATAAGCCTGTCCTATACCTGCCCTGGGAGTGCTTCATTGGGACAGTGTCGAGGGAGCTTTAAACTGTATCTTACCCCGGGCAATACCAGTCCTGGGAGTGTATGATGGAGACAGTGTAGAGGGAATTTTATTCTGTATCTAACCCCGTGCTGTACCAGCCCTGGGAGTGTATGATGTCCACAGTGTAGGGGGAGCTTTACTCTGTATTTAACCCCGTGCTGTACCAGTCCTGGGACTGTTTGATGGGGAGAGTATAGAGGGAGGTTTACTCTGTATCTAACCCTGTCCTGTTCCTGTCCAGGAGTGTTTGATTGGGACAGTGCAGAGGGAGCTTTACTCTGTGTCTAACCCCGTGCTGTAACTGTCCTGGGAGTATTGATGGGGACAGTATAGAGGGAGCTTTACTCTATATCTACCCCGTGCTGTACCTGTCCTGGGAGTGTTTCATGGGTACAGTATCGAGGGATCTTTACTCTGTATCTAACCCCGTGCTGTTCCTGTCCTAGGAGTGTTTGATGGGTACAGTATTGAGGGAGCTTTACTCTGTATCTAACCCCGTGCTGTACCTGTCCTGGGAGTGTTTGATGGGGACAGTATCGAGGGAGCTTTACTCTGTATCTAACCCCGTGCTTACCTGTCTTGGGAGTGCTTGATGGGGACAGTATCGAGGGAGCTTTACTCTGTATCTAACCCCGTGCTGTACCTGTCCTGGGAGTGCTTGATGGGGACAGTATCGAGGGAGCTTTATCCGTATCTAACCCCGTGCTGTACCTTTCCTGCGAGTGTTTGATGGGGACAGCATCGAGGGAGCTTTACTATGGATCTAACCCCGTGCTGTACCTGTCCTGGGAGTGTTTGATGGGGACAGTATCGAGGGAGCTTTACTCTGTATCTAGCCCCTGCTGCATCCTTTCTGGGAGTGTTTGTTGGCAACATTGTCGCCCAAAACAAAAACAATCCACAAATCAGGCCTAATAAATTGAACATCAGTTTCCTTGTTTGATTCTCCCTGGTCTGTTCTGATTCTCTAATAGATTCCTCATGTTTACCCTCCACATGAGCAGTCATCCTAATCCCGTCTACCTGTCCTGCTCCCAACGCGGCATCCGACTACAAAAAGGCCAGTGATACAGGAGCGTCTCAGCGAGTGAGACAGGTGAGTCTTGAACCTGACCTGGGTGTATGTGAGTGACCCGGGTTAATCCGACACTCCAGGTACAGTTTAGATAGTTCGAGTGCATCACAGCTTTGCCAGAATGAGACCTGGATTCCAAGGGTTAAATTGCAAAGTGAGATTGCACAAAGTCGGGTTGTATTCCCTGAAATTTAGTAGCATCAGGGGTGACTTGATCAAATTATCAAATCCTGAGAGGAACTGGGTGGGGAGATTAGGGGAATGTATGAGCTCTTGTCCTGAGTAACAAGCTTTGTGAGGCATCTTATCGAATCCCTTTTGAACATACAAGTATCCTCCTGTCACTACAGGTTACCTGTATGTTGCAAAGTTATTCTGATAATTTTCATCCCACAGAGTCAAAATTTCTGCGATTCTGTGTCTGAGTCAGAACTTCAAATAGTTCAGATTCACTGTTTAAAATAAGCAGTCACTTTTCTGTGGTGGTTTTTGAGATTGAGTATGGATCTCAGAATCTGTCAGTGGAAGGGAGTTTCTACAGAGATAGGAAATGGGATTGATGAATAAAGGTGCAGGATTTTGATCACTGCATAAGATTGTGTCTGTTGCAGTTTCTAGACAATCACAGAATTGAAGTTGTGGGGCCCTCTCCTGTTTCAGAATGTCAGTTTTGATGTTTAACTCTGTGAAACTTTGTTAATGATTCTTAAAGCAGAAAGTTCCAATCCAATCTGTAACCTGCACTTCAAATTCCAAAGAGATATGTACACCTTAAGTGAATGAGTGAAATAGTGAAAGATGGATTTCATTATAGGCAAATGTGTGGCTGCCCACTTTAAAAAGGATGGAACAGGTTACATTATAAATGGTGAAAAGCTGCAAACAGTGAGGGTCCAAAGAGTCCCTATCCATTTGTGTCAAGACTAAGAAAACATCAAACAGTTCCAATGAGAAATTAAATTTGATATTTGGGATAAAGCTGGTTAAAAACTCACACTACCCATTCCATGAATAAGCCTCTGTAACCTGCACTTCAGCACATCACATGAAAAATGATATTTTCAACTGTTCTTGATTCCAGTCTGTAACTCAATCCCGGATATCTATTATTCTCTATATAAACCCCCTGAACCCCTCGATTAGATTCCAGTCTGTAACTCAATCCCGGGTATCGATTATTCTATATATAAACTCCCCGAACCCCTCGATTAGATTGCAGTCTGTAACTCAATTCCGGGTATCGATTATTCTATATATAAACCCCCCGAACCCCTCGATTAGATTGCAGTCTGTAACTCAATCCCGGGTATCGATTATTCTATATATAAACCCTCTGTACCCCTTAATTAATTTCCAGACTGTAACTCAGTCCCGGGTATCTATGATTCTATATATAAACCCCCTGATCCCTTCGATTAGATTCGAGTCTGTAACTCAATCCCGGGTATCGATTATTCTATATATAAACCCTCTGTACCCCTTAATTAAATTCCAGCCTGTAACTCAATCCCGGGTATCTATGATTCTATATATAAACCCCCGGAAGCACTCGATTAGATTCCTGTCTGTAACTCACTCCCGGGTATCGATTATTCTATATATAAACCCCCTGAAACCCTCGATTAGATTCCACTCTGTAACTCACTCCCGGGTATCTATTATTCTGTATATAAAAGCACTGCACCCTTCAATTAGATTCCAGTCTGTAACTCTCTCCCGTTATCTATTATTCGATATATAAACCCCTCATTCCCCTCGATGAGATTCCGTTCTTTAACTCACTCCCGGATATCTTTTATTCGTTATATATTATATCGACATGATTTATATATAAACCACCCCGAACCCCTCGATTAAATTTCAGCCCGTAACTCACTCCCGGGCATCTGTTAATATATATATAAACCACCCCAAACCCCTCCGTTAGATTCCTGCCTGTAACTCACTGCCGGGTGTCTGTTATTCTATATATAAACCAACCTTAACCCCTCCGTTAGATTCCTGTCTGAAACTCACTGCCGGGTGTCTGTTATTATATAAACAAATCCAAACCCCTCCGTTAGATTCCAGTCTGTAACTCAATCTCGGGTATCTGTTATTCTATATATAAACCACCCCGAACTCCTCGATAAGATTCCAGCATGTAACTCAATCCCGGGAATCTGTTATTCTATATAAAGACCACCCCAAACCCCTCGATTAGATTCCAGTCTGTAACTCATTTCCGTCTAACTGTTATTCTGTATATAAATGTCCCAAACCGCTCGACTAGATTTCAGTCTGTTACTCATTCCCGGGCTTCTGTTAATCTATATATATTATATTCATATGATTTATATATAAACACCCCGAACCCCTCGATTTGATTCCAGTCTGTAAATCACTCCCGGGTATCTGTTATTCTATATATAATCCACCCCGAATCTCTCGATTAGATTCCAGTCTGTAACTCACTCCCGGGTATTTGTTATTCTGTATATAAACCACACCGAACCCCTCGATTAGATTCCAGTCTGTAACTCACTCCCGGGTATCTGTTATTCTGTATAAAAACCACCCCGAACACCTCGATTAGATTCCAGTCCGTAAACTCACTCCCGAGTATCTGTTATTCTCTATATAAACCACCCCGAACCCCTCGATTAGATTCAAGACATTAACTCAATCATTGGTATCTATTATTCAATATATAAACCCCACAAACCCCACGATTAGATTCCAGTCCGCAACGCACACCCGGGTGTCTGTTATTCTATATATAAACCACCCCGAACCCCTCAATTAGATTCCAGTCCGTAAACTCACACCCGAGTATCTGTTATTCTCTATATAAACTCACCAAACCCCTCGATTAGATTCCAATCTGTAACTCACTCCCGGGTATCTGTTATTCTGTATATAAACCACCCCAAACACCTCGATTAGATTCCAGTCCGTAAACTCACTCCCGAGTATCTGTTATTCTCTATATAAATCACCCCGAAACCCTCGATTAGATTCCAGTCTTTAACTCAATCCATGGTATCTATTATTCTATATATAAACCCCACAAACCCCACGATTAGAATCCAGTCTGCAACGCGCGCCTGGGTATCTGTTATTCTGTATATAAACCACCCCGAACCCCTCGATTAGATTCCAGTCCGTAAACTCACTCCCGGGTATCTGTTATTCTATATATAAACCACCCGGAAACCCTCGATTAGATTCCAGCACTTCCACATCACAAGTTGAGGAAGGGGTCTCCCCCCATTTTAAAGTTGGTTAAAGGCTCTCCCGCCAATTTTAAGATGGAGAAGGGATGTCTCACAGGATATTGTCCTTTACACTCAACAATGTTAACACATTTTTGAATATTTTCAGTTTCGCACTACACTTTCTCATTCTCTCATCCTGTCTCGTTCCTTCTCTCCCTCTCCCACCCCATCTCTCTGCCACTCTATACATTTCTCTGTTTCTCTCTCTCACCCCATATCTTTACCCTACACTCGCTCCCCTCTCTTCATCTCTCTCTCTCAACTCATCCCTTTTTTATCGCTTGATCTCCTCTCTCTATCTCACTCGCTTACCCAGCTCTCTATCCCTCTCTCCCTACCTCTCTTCCTCTGAGAATCTAGTCTACAAACACCAGGCAGACATTTTAGGTTTGTTCACAGTGGCCATTTTATGTCCCCACAGCAATGGGACATTTAGGACAGAGTTGACTCATGTAACATTAATATTTTAAACGTGACAGAGACGCAGGTATGGAGACATAAATTCCACGTGTATTCCCTGGAATATTGAAGGAACCGGGCGTTCACTCCCACACTTTGCTGTTGTGAATTTGAATTCTGAATTTTCTAAAACTGAATCTGGAAGTAAAAACCTCCGGGATAGAATGATTCACATTCTTTCTGCTGCTGCAAAGCCCGTGTCTGTGTCTGTTTCTCAGTATTTATAAACAATTTAAGATAATAGTTTAGAATGCCACAAGTTTGCCATAATGTCTGGAAAGTGGGTTGAAACAGAGGGGCTGAGGTAGCAAAACAAGAGGAGGGGGTGTGAATAGACACAGGATCTGGGAGTCTCCAATGTGTAGACTCTGCCCAGCTCCCAGACACATCTTTTAGAAATAGCCGAATTGCGAAAATGAATCCAGGGACAGTGAAGCAAGTGACCCCTTGCTGCTCCTGTCCACTGAGGGTTAATCCCAGGACAGACATGGTTTCAACAAGGGCCTGTCTTTATTTTTGGCTTAATAATAAATCTATATATCTTTCCCCTGTTGGTTGTGTTACTCCAGTTCCAAACCCTGATCTCACACAAACCCCCAAAACACTGGCAGTAATAGCAATCCCCAACCCACTCTCCCTCTGTACCTGTCCTTGGAGTGTTTGTAGGGGACAGTATAGAGGGAGCTTTATTCTATATCTAAACCAGTGTTGTACCTGCCCTGGGAGTGTTTGATGGGGACAGTATCGAGGGAGCTTTACTCTGTATCTAGCCCGTGCTGCATCATCTCTGGGAGTGTTTGTTGGCAAAATTCTCGCCAAAAACTTAATCCAACCACAAATAAGGGCTCACAAATTGAACATGAATTTCCTTGTTTGATTCTCCCTGGTCTGTTCTGATTCTCTGACAGATTCCTCGGGTTTACCCTCCACATGAGCAGTCATCCTAATCCCGTCTACCTGTCCTGCTCCCAACGCGGCATCCGACTACAATAAGGCCAGTTATACAGGAACTTCTCAGTGAGTGAGACAGGTGAGTCTTGAGCCTGACCTGGGTGTATGTGAGTGACCCAGGTTAATCCGACACTCCAGGGACAGTTTAGACAGTTTGAGTGCATCGCAGCTTTGCCAGAATGAGACCTGGATTCCAAGGGCTAAATTGCAAAGTGAGATTGCACAAAGTCGGGTTGTATTCCCTGAAATTTAGTAGCATCAGGGGTGACTTGATCAAATGGTCAAATCCTGAGAGGAACTGGTTGGGGAGATTAGGGGAATGTATGAGCTCTTGTCCTGAGTAACAAGCTTTGTGAGGCATCTTATCGAAACCCTTTTGACCAGACAAGTATCCACCTGTCACTACAGGTTACCTGTATGTTGCAAAGTTATTCTGATAATTTTCATCCCACAGAGTCAAAATTTCTGCGATTCTGTGTCTGAGTCAGAACTTCAAATAGTTCAGATTCACTGTTTAAAATAAGCAGTCACTTTTCTGTGGTGGTTTTTGAGATTGCGTATGGATCTCAGAATCTGTCAGTGGAAGGGAGTTTCTACAGAGATAGGAAATGGGATTGATGAATAAAGGTGCAGGATTTTGTTCACTGCATTAGATTTTGTCTGCTGCAGTTTCCCAGGAGGTTACATTTTCATGGGAAAGGGATGATTATCCAATGTCAACAATTCAATTTCTTCAGACAAGTGAAAATGCAAGAGAAAGAGGGAATATACCAACACTGGAACAAACAGGCAACTGTATGAGGAAGGTTTCAATTCTCTGCATGTTTTAATGTGAATTCCTGACCTAAAGATTGAAATAAACAGGAGTTTAAATCTCACACTGGGATGCTGTACAATTTGAGTCCTGTTAGCCTAAAATTGAAAATAAAAACCTACAATTAAATATTTCTTGTACAAAACAAAGAGTATTTGACTCTGCATCGATCCACATACTTTAGTTGGGTTGGGATTGTTTGATGAACAGTGTAGCCAAAGCTTTAGTTTGAAACAATTTTCTGCAAACGTCAATTGACACAAAGTCTCTTGTTAATGTTTCAATCTGAGGATGATAAATTTTTGTTAGGCAAAGGTGTAAAGAGATATAGAGTTAAATCAGAGATCAGTCAGGATCTCATTGAATGTCAGAAACAGGGTGTGGGGAGAAATGGAATCTTCCTCTTCTAATGTGCTGTGATAAATATCCTTCCTTCAATCTCTGTCTCTTGGTCTCCCTCTCGATCTGTGTCTCTGTCTTCTTCTCACTCGCTCGGTCTCTCTCTCTCTCATCCTCTCTCTCAGAATCTATATAAATGACACAAACACCAGTCAGCCTTTTAGGTTTGTTCACAGAGGCCATATTATATCCCCACAGCACTGGGACATTTCTGACAGAGTTGACTCCTAAGCAATGTGACGTTGGTACTTTCAACGTGACAGGGACACAACTATGGAGACACTGATCAGACACTCATCCCCCAAACACCGCATTTTGCACGGGTTCCAGGTCATCACCACTCGCTGATTTAAAAAGATTTTCACCACATCCCCCCATTCATCCCTTTCTCAAAACCTTCACCCTGTCTCTCCCTCTGTCACCATCGAACCAATTTTTTGAATTTGACTCTGTATGGACCCCATACTGTAATTGGGTTGGGAGTGTTTGATGAACAGTGTAGTCAAAGCTTCACTCTGAAACACTGGAATTGAGGTTAAGGGGTGATTTGATCAAACGCATCAAGATACTAATGTAAATGAATAATGTTTTTATACCCAGGCACGTTGAAAAATATTTGGACCTTTACCCTTTTCTCCAGCTGATGAACTTTTAATTTGAACACTTTTTAAATTGAACTCAAATTCAAAGGTGAATGACGCTTTTTAATCTCATCACTCAATTGTTGTGGGAGCTTTACTCTGTATGGAACCCCATGCTGTACCTGTTCTGGGAGTGTTTGATGGGGACAATTTAAGAACAACTTTAATTCCTATCTAACCCCGCGCTGTCCAATAACGGATGCAGATTCATATAAATCGAATGTTTCATTTCTGTGCCACTTTCTGTATCTTGACGCTTCCATTTGGAGCTGGAAATCTGTTAGTTGATGAATGTTGTCTTGAAAATTTCACCCTGAATAGTGTGAGCCTTAGTATTGTGGAAACGTGTGAAGAATGTGTTTGCATTCACACATTCCTAAATTGTGAAATGTAAGTTAGCTTTGAAACAATAGGATGTGGGGCCAGGGAGTCTGAATGGGCAAAAGGATTTGGATGATTTAAGAGTGAATTTTAATGATGTCCTTTGAAGGAGCCGTTTACTGTAAATGTCCCGAGACATTGAGATGCTTCCCCAATGTCTGAATCACTTTCCAAATTCTCAGAGACATGAAGGGGCAGAGATATTGTAAGATACAGAGCATGAGGTACCTTTGAATCACAGAATTGAAGTTGTCAGAATGTCAGTTTTAAAGTTTTACTCTGTGAAACTTGGTTAATGATTCAGAAAGCAGAAAGTTCCAATCCAATCTGTAACCTGCACTTCAAATTCCAAAGAGATATGTACACCTCAAGTGAATGGGTGAAATAGTGAAAGATGGATTTCATTATAGGCAAATGTGTGGCTGCCCACTTTAAAAAGAATGGAACAGGTTACATTATAAATCGAAAAGCTGCAAACAGTGAGGGTCCAAAGAGTCCCTATCCATTTGTGTCAAGACTAAGAAAACATCAGATAGTTCCAATGAGAAATTAAATTTGATATTTGGAATAAAGCTGGTTAAAAACTCACACTACCCATTCCATGAATCAGCCTCTGTAACCTGCACTTCAGCACATCACAAGAAAAAATATGTTTTCAACAGTTCGAGATTCCAGTCTGTAACTCAATCCTTGGCATCTATTCTATATATAAACCCCCTGAACCCCTCGATTAGATTCCAGTCTGTAACTCACTCCCGGGTATCTATTATTCTATATATTAACCCCCTGAACCCCTCGATTAGATTCCAGTCCGTAACTCACTCCCGGGTATCTATTATTCTTTATATAAACCCCCTGAACACCTCGATTAGATTCCAGTCTGTAACTCACACCCAGGTAATTATTATTATAGATACACACCCCCTGAACACCTTGATTAGATTCCAGTCTGTAACTCACTCCCGGGTATCTATTATTCTATATATAAACCCCCTGAACAACTCGATTAGATTCCAGTCTGTAACTCACTCCCGGGTATCTGTTATTCTATATATAAACCCCACAAACCGCTCGATTAGATTCCAGCACTTCCACATCACAAGTTGAGGAAGGGGTCTCCCCCCATTTTAAAGATGGAGAAAGGATATCCCTCCAATTTAAAGATGGTGAAGGGATGTCAGACCAGCGAAATGTGGATACAGAATTGGCTGATGGATAGGAATCAGAGAGTTCACGGATATTTTTCCGGCTGGATGTAGGATTGTAGTGGAGTTTCACTGGGGTTAGTACTGGAACCCTGGATTTCCCTGATGTATATGAATGATTGAGATATTGGTGTGCAGGGGACCATTTCAGAGTTTGTGGATGGCACAAAACTTGGGAGAATGATAAACAGAGAGGGGGACAGTGTAGAGCATCAAAAGGACATTTACAAGTTGGGAGAGTGGGCAGATAGGTGGCCAATGATGTTCAATGTGGAGATGTTTGATGTGATGCATTTTGGTAGGAGGAACATGGACAGGAAAAATAAAATTAAGTGTGAAATTTTTAAGGGGTTGCAGGAGCAGAAAGACCTGGGTGGAGATGTTCATAGATCATTGAAGGTTTCAGGACAGGTTGAGCGCTTATGTAATAAAGCATATCATATCCTGGGCTTTATTAATAGGGGACTAGAGTACAGGAGCAGGGAGGTTATGCTGAACTTATATCAGACACTAGTTAGAGCTCATCTGGAGTACTGTGTACAGTCCTGGGAGCCACACTATAGGAAGGATAAGATTCCCGGGGCAGTGTGATTACATGGGATGGAATTGAGATTTACACCCCTTCTGTCTTTGATGTTGGAATCAGCTTCATTTGGGGTGTGCTGTGTTTTGTGGACATTTTCAGATCTTTTTGAATAATTCCTTTTTTTATAGACTGCATCACTGAGTGTGAATTTGTGCTTAGCATCCATTTTTTAAATTGTTTGAAAATAGTTTTAAACTTCGCCCCTAGTTCCAAACTCTCCCACAAGGGGAAACATCTTCTCCACATCCACCCTGTTAAGACCCCTCAGGAACTTACATCTTTCACTAAGATCACCTCTCCAAATTCTAAACTCCAATGGATACAGGCCCAGCCTGTCCAACCTTTCCTCATATGAAAATCGGAAGCCTTTCATCATAAGGTCAGAGATGATGAGAAATGCCTCACACAATTGGCCTTGTCCTTGTCTTCACTGGTTTCTGAGCAACAACCTATTTCCATTCTGACTGAACTAGACCAGGCCTCTGTTTCAATTACACTAGACACTGCCTCAGTTAATACTGCACTGGACATTCTCTATGTCGATATAACACGTGGCCGTGTATCTGCGAATGCTACACTTCACCCGGCCTCTGTTTGGACTACACACGACCATTTCTCTGTTTATCACACAATAGGCCCTGTCTTTACTTGGTATCTAACCCGGTGTTGACCCTTCCCTGTGCCTGTTCGATGGGACAGAGCAGAGGGAATGTTACTCTCTATCGAACCCCATACTGTAATTGGTTTGGGTGTGTTTGTTGAACAGGGTCGATGAAGCTTTACACTGGAATTTAGGTGAGGGGGTGATTTGATGAAATATTTCAGGATAATAATGCAAGTAGAGGTTTGAAAAAGACTAACTATTCCCGCCGGTTTGGGGAGTCTGGGCCTTGGGGTCATGGTTTTTCAACTATGTTAAGAATTTTAGAATTTCAGGAGAGAAACTAAGAAACACTTTAAAACACCAAGTGTGGTATTAGTTTGGATCTCTCTCACATGAACAGAAATTGATGCTGAGCCACTAGTCCATGTTTAAAACTGAGGCTGATAGATTTCTGTTAGCTAACACGCTGCAGAGATATGAGACTAAGGGCTTCAATCACAGATCAGCCAGGATCTGATTGAATGTCGGAACAGGGTTGGAGGGTTAAATGGCCTCTTGCTCTTTCCATGTGCTATGACCAATATCCTTTATTCACTGTCTGGCTCTCAGTCACCCACTTGGTCTGAGAGTCTCTATTTCTCATTCACTCGATCTGTGTCTTCTCTCCCTGTCTCTCTTCCTCTGAGAATCTAGTCTACAAACACCAGGCAGCCATTTTAGGTTTGTTCACAGTGGCCATTTTATGTCCCCACAGCAATGGGACATTTAGGACAGAGTTGACTCATGTAACATTAGTATTTTAAACGTGACAGAGACACAGGTATGGAGACATGAATTCCCTGTGTATTCCCTGGAATATTGAAGGATCCGGGCGTTCAGTCCCACACTTTGCTGCTGTGAATTTGAATTCTGAATTTTCTATTACTGAATCTGGAAGTAAAAACCCCCGGGATGGAATGGTTCACATTCATTCTGCTTCTACAAAGCCCGTGTCTGTGTCTGTTTCTCGGTATTTATTAACTGTTTAAGATAAGCCTGTCTCTTTCTCCATCGCTCTCTTTCTCGCCTCGCCTTTCACTGTCTCTCTCTCACTACAACACCCTGCCCCTCTCTCTATCTCGCCCTGTCTCTCTCTCTCTCTTGGCGAGTTTTGTCTCTCTTTCTCTATCTCAATCTCTCTCTCTTTCACCATCTCTCTGCCTCTCTCTCTCTTACTCTTTCTCTCACTCCATCAGCTTCCCC
The DNA here is from genome assembly GCF_964194155.1 of Cetorhinus maximus. Taxonomy (NCBI): domain Eukaryota; kingdom Metazoa; phylum Chordata; class Chondrichthyes; order Lamniformes; family Cetorhinidae; genus Cetorhinus; species Cetorhinus maximus. The sequence goes on along the minus strand of NW_027596543.1, from coordinate 47,095 downwards.
CTCTCCCCACCATCCCCAATTTCCCTTTTCAGCAAATTTTGGGTGTGAAGCTGAAGGGAAAATATTTTCAGGGTTTCGGGGAAAGGGCAGACGAGTGAGACCAGTGAAACTTTCCTTGCTGAGTGTCAAAAGTAGTTTGATGGGCTGAATGGCCTCCTCGATTAGATTCCAGTCTGTAACTCACTGCCGGGTATCTGTTATTCTATATATAATCAACCCCGAACCCCTCGATAAGATTCCAGTCTGTAACTCATTCCCGGGTATCTATTATTCTATATATAATCCACCCCGAACCATTCGATTAGATTCCAGTCTGTAACTCACTCCCGGGTATCTGTTATTCTATATATAAACAACATCGAACCCCTCGATTAGATTCCAGTCTGTAACTCACTCCCGGGAATCTGTTATTCTATATATAAACAACCCCGAACCCCTCGATTAGATTCCAGTCTGTAATTCACTCCTGGGTATCTGTTATTCTATATATAAACCACCCCGATCCCTCGATTAAATTCCAGCCTGTAACTCACTCCCGGGCATCTGTTATTCTATATATAAATCACCCCAAACCCCTCCGTTAGATTCCAGTCTGTAACTCACTGCCGGGTATCTGTTATTCTATATATAAACCATCCCGAACCCCTCGATTAGATTTCAGTCTGTAACTCACTCCCGGGTATCTGTTATTCTATATAAAAACCACCCCGAACCCCTCGATTAGATTCCAGTCTGTAACTCTCTCCTGTTATCTATTATTCTATATATAAAGCCCTCAATCCCCTCGATGAGATTCCAGTCTGTAACTCACTCCCGGATATCTTTTATTCGATATATATTATATCTACATGATTTATATATAAACCACCCCGATCCCTCGATTAAATTCCAGACTGTAACTCACTCCCGGGCATCTGTTATTCTGTATATAAACCACTCCAAAACCCTCCGTTAGATTCCATTCTGTAACTCACTGCCGGGTGTCTGTTATTCTATATATAATCCACCTCGAACCCCTCGATGAGATACCAGCTTGTAACTCACTCTCAGGTATCTGTTATTCTATATATAAACCACCCCGAACCCCTCGATTAGATTCCAGTCTGTAACTCACTCCCGGGTATCTGTTAATCTATAAATAAACCCCCTGAATCCCTCGATTTGATACCAGTCTGTAACTCACTCCCGGGTATCTGTTATTCTGTATATAAACCACCCCCTATCCCTCGATTAGATTCCAGCACTTCCACATCACAAATTGCGGAAGGGGTCTCCCCCCATTTTAAAGTTGGTTAAAGGCTCTCCCGCCAATTTTAAGATGGAGAAGGGATGTCTCACAGGATATTGTTCTTTACACTCAATAATGTTAACACATTTTTGAACATTTTCAGTTTCCCCCTACACTTTCTCTTTCTGTCATCCTGTCTCGTTCCTTCTCTCCCTCTCCCACCCCATCTCTCTGCCACCCTATATATTTCTCTGTTTCTCTATCTCACCCCATATCTTTACCCTAAACTCGCTCCCCTCTCTTCATCTCTCTCTCTCAACTCATCCCTTTTTTATTGCTTGATCTCCTCTCTCTATCTCACTCGCTTACCCAGCTCTCTATCCCTCTCTCCCTGCCTCTCTTCCTCTGAGAATCTAGTCTACAAACACCAGGCAGCCATTTTAGGTTTGTTCACAGTGGCCATTTTATGTCCCCACAGCAATGGGACATTTAGGACAGAGTTGACTCATGTAACAATAGTATTTTAAACGTGACAGAGACACTGGTATGGAGACATAAATTCCACGTGTATTCCCGGGAATATTGAAGGATCCGGGGGTTCAGTCCCACACTTTGCTGCTGTGAATTTGAATTCTGAATTTTCTAAAACTGAATCTGGAAGTAAAAACCCCCGGGATGGAATGATTCACATTCTTTCTGCTGCTGCAAAGCCCGTGTCTGTGTCTGTTTCTCAGGATTTATTAACAATTTAAGATAATAGTTTAGAATGCCACAAGTTTGCCATAATGTCTGGAAAGAGGGTTGAAACAGAGGGGCTGAGGTAGCAAAACAAGAGGAGGGGGTGTGAATAGACACAGGATCTGGGGGTCTCCAATGTGTAGACTCTGCCCAGCTCCCAGTCACATCTTTTAATAAAGTCTGAATTGCGAAAATGAATCCAGGGACAGTGAAGCAAGTGACTCACTAACAATGAGAGCATTTTAAAGATTCATTCATCCACTGCGAAGCGCTCAGTCTTTCTGAGGTTCTGAAGGGGTCGGGCGTCTTCACTGTCTTAGTCCCTCTCCAACTTGCTGCCTCTCTCTCTCTGTGTAAATATTGCCCCATTTAAAAAGTGCTGAACAGAGCTGGCTGCACCCTGTGGGATCTTGCTGTGCCCAAATTCCCTGCAGTGTTTCATACTGTACCACAACCAGTTAATTGATTAAAAATGTGCTGATTGGACTCATTTCCTTTCCCTCAGGATCCCTTTACCAAGTCCTAACTGTGAGAGTGTGTAAAAGTTTGTGCTAATTCCTGAATAATGCTGGTGTTTTAGGCAGGGCGATGAATTGGGAGGTGGAACAGTCATTTGAATTCAGTCTCTCTAGGATTTGTCCCTACGTTACATCAGAGAGAGAGGGGGGAGATTGAGGGAAACAGGAAAAGACAGTGAAACAGAGGCAGGGGGTTGGGTGTGAGGAAGAGACACAGGGTCCGGGTGGGGTTAGGGGAGGGTCTCCAGTGTGGAGTCAGTGCCCAGATCCCAGTCTCTGCAGAAAAGCCTCAGTCACACCCTCCCGGGAACGCCTGGTTTGTAAAAATCGATGCTGGGACGGAGATTTCAAAAAGTCTCCCCCAGGAAGCAGCAGCTTGTTCCCGGTTTGAAGAGAAGGAGTTTAGGCCTTTCTGGGGATGTGTCCGGACTCAGAGCACACATGGTGCCCGGTGGGGAGAGGGGGAAGAGGGAGGGTTACAGCAGGCATGAGGCTGGGGAAGGAAATGTTTCTCCCTGTTCCCATCCGGATAGCATTACATTGCTGCCTGTGGGATCCCCCTGTGCAGAAACGGCCTGCAGCTTTTCCTGAACTGCAGCAGGGAACACACGACGTTTCTGGGGGAGGAGGTGGAATTTCCCTGTCTCTGTCACTCCAGCTTTCTCTCTCCCTCTCTCTTTCCAGACAGGACCCCTTGCTGCTCCTCTCCACTGAGGGTTAACCCCAGGACAGACATGGTTTCAACAAGGGCCTATCATTACTTTTGGTTTAATAATAAATCTATATTTCTTTCCCCTGTTGGTTGTGTAACTCCAGTTCCAAACCCTGATCTCACACAAACCCCCAAAACACTGGCAGTAATCACAGTCCCCAACCCACTTTCCCTCTCACCCCAACCCACTCTCCCTCTCACCCCAACCCACTCTCCCTCTCACCCCAACCCACTCTGCCTCTCACCCCAACCCACTCTCCCTCTCACCCTAACCCACTCTCCCTCTCATCCCATACCACTCTCCCTCTCAGCCCAACCCTCTCACACCAACCCAGACTCCCTATCACCACTCCCTGTCCTGGTAGTCTTTGATGGGGACAGTATAGAGGGAGATTTACTCTGTATCTAACCCCGTTCTGTACCTGCCCTGGGGGTGTTTGATGGGGACGGTGTAGAGGGAGATTTACTCAGTATCTAACACCGTGCTGTACCTGCTCTGGGAGTGTATGATGGGCACAGTGTAGGGGGAGCTTTACTCTGTATCTAACCCCGTGCTGTACCAGTCCTGGGAGTGTTTGATGGGGACAGTATAGAGGTAGATTTACTCTTATATAACCTTGAGCTGTACCAGTCCTTGGAGTGCTTGATGGAGACAGTGTAGAGGGAGATTTACTCTGTATCTAACCCCGTGCTGTACATGCCCTGGGAGTGTATGATGGCCACAGTGTAGAGGGAGCTTTACTCTGTATCTAACCCTGATCTGTTCCAGTCCTGGGAGTGTTTGATAGGGACAGTATAGAGGGAGCTTTAATCTGTTTCTAACCCTGTCCAGTTCCTGTCCAGGGAGTGTTTGATGGGGACAGTATAGAGGGAGCTTTACTCTGTATCTAACCCCGTGGTGTATTGCCTGGGAGTGTTTGATGTGGACAGTGTAGAGGTAGCTTTACTCTGCATCTAACCCCGTGCTGTACCTGCCCTGGGAGTGTTTGATGGGGACAGTATCGAGGGAGCTTTACTCTGTATCTAACCCTGTTCTGTTCCTGTCCAGGGAGTGTTTGATGGGGACAGTATCGAGGGAGCTTTACTCTGTATCTAGCCCCTGCTGCATCATCTCTGGGAGTGTTTGTTGGCAACATTGTCGCCCAAAACAAAAACAATCCACAAATCAGGCCTAATAAATTGAACATCAGTTTCCTTGTTTGATTCTCCCTGGTCTGTTCTGATTCTCTGATAGATCCCTCGTGTTTACCCTCCACATGAGCAGTCTTCCTAATCCCGTCTACCTGTCCTGCTCTCAACGCGGCATCCGACTACAATAAGGCCAGTGATACAGGAGCGTCTCAGCGAGTGAGACAGGTGAGTCTTGAACCTGACCTGGGTGCATGTGAGTGACCCGGGTTAATCCGACACTCCAGGGACAGTTTAGACAGTTCGAGTGCATCACAGCTTTGCCAGAATGAGACCTGGATTCCAAGGGTTAAATTGCAAAGTGAGATTGCACAAACTCGGGTTGTATTCCCTGAAATCTAGTAGCATCAGGGGTGATTTGATCAAATGGTCAAATCCTATTGATGTTACCTGTATGTTGCAAAGTTATTCTAATAATTTTCATCCCACAGAGTCAAAATTTCTGCGATTCTGTGTCTGAGTCAGAACTTCAAATAGTTCAGATTCACTGTTTAAAATAAGCAGTCACTTTTCTGTGGTGGTTTTTGAGATTGAGTATGGATATCATAATCTGTCAGTGGAAGGGAGTTTCTACAGAGATAGGAAATGGGATTGATGAATAAAGGTGCAGGATTTTGTTCACTGCATTAGATTGTGTCTGTTGCAGTTTCCCAGGAGTTTACATTTTCATGGGAAAGGGATGATCATCCAATGTCAACAATTCAATTTCTTCAGACAAGTGAAAACGCAAGAGAAAGAGGGAATATACCAACACTGGAACAAACAGGCAACCATATGAGGAAGGTTTCAATTCTCTGCATGTTTTAATGTGAATTCCTGAGCTAAAGATTGAAATAAACAGGAGTTTAAATCTCACACTGGGAAGCCGTACAATTTCAGTCCTGTTAGCCTAAAATTAAAAATAAATATCTACAATTAAAAATTTCTTGTACAAAGAGAATTTGACCCTGTATCGAACCCCATAATGTATTTGGGTTGGGAGTGTTTGATGACAGTGTAGCCAAAGCTTTAATTTGAAACAAGTTTCTGCAAACGTCAATTGACACAAAGTCTCTTGTTAATGTTTCAATCTGAGGATGATAGATTTTTGTTAGGCAAAGGTGTAAAGAGATATGGAGGTCGATCAGAGATCAGTCAGGATCTCATTGAATGTCAGAAACAGGGTGTGGGGAGAAATGGAATCTTCCTCTTCCAATGTACTATGATAAATATCCTTCCTTCAATCTCTGTCTCTCGGTCTCCCTCTCGATCTGTGTCTCTGTCTTCTTCTCACTCGCTCTCTCTCTCTCTCTCTCTATCTTCCTCTCTCACAATCTATATAAATGACACAAACACCAATAATTGGAGCTTTACCCTTTTCTCCAGCTGAAGAACTTTTAATTTGAACACTTTTTAAATTGAACTCAAATTCAAAGGTGAATGACGCTTTTTAATCTCATAACTGAATTGTTGTGGGAGCTTTACTCTGTATGGAATCCCATGCTGTACCTGTTCTGGGAGCGTTTGATGGGGACAATTTAACAACAACTTTAATTCCTATCTTACCCCGCGCTGTCCAATAACGGATGCAGATTCAGATAAATCGGATGTTTCATTTCTGTGTCACTTTCTGTATCTTGAAGCTTCCATTTGGAGCTGGAAATCTGTCAGTTGATGAATGTTGTCTTGAAAATTTCACCCTGAATAGTGTGAGCCTTATTATTGTGGAAACGTGTGAAGAAAGTGTTTGCATTCACACATTCCTACATTGTGAAATTTAAGTTACCTTTGAACCAATAGGATGTGGGGCCAGGGAGTCTGAATGGGCAACAGGATTTGGATGATTAAAGAGTAAATTTTAATGATGTCCTTTGAAGGAGCCGTTTACTGTAAATGTCCCGAGACAATGAAATGGTTCCCCAATGTCTGAATAACTTTCCAAGTCCTCAGAGACATGAAGGGGGCAGAGCTATTGTAAGTTACAGATCATGAGATACCAGTGAATCACAGAATTGAAGTTGTGGGGCCCTCTCCTGTTTCAGAATGTCAGTTTTGATGTTTAACTCTGTGAAACTTGGCTAATGATTCTTAAAGCAGAAAGTTCCAATCCAGTCTGTAACCTGCACTTCAAATTCCAAAGAGATATGTACACCTTAAGTGAATGGGTGAAATAGTGAAAGATGGATTTCATTATAGACAAATGTGTGGCTGCCCACTTTAAAAAGGATGGAACAGGTTACATTATAAATGGTGAAAAGCTGCAAACAGTGAGGGTCCAAAGAGTCCCTATCCATTTGTGTCAAGACTAAGAAAACATCAAACAGTTCCAATGAGAAATTAAATTTGATATTTGGGATAAAGCTGGTTAAAAACTCACACTACACATTCCATGAATCAGCCTCTGTAACCTGCACTTCAGCACATCACAAGAATAAATATGTTTTCAACAGTTTGTGATTCCAGTCTGTAACTCAATCCCGGGTATCTATTATTCTATATATAAACCCCCTGAACCCCTCGATTAGATTCCAGTCCGTAACTCACTCCCGGGTCTCTATTATTCTTTATATAAACCCCCTGAACACCTCGATTAGATTCCAGTCTGGAACTCAATCCCGGGTATCGATTAATCTTTATATAAACCCCCTGAACACCTCGATTAGATTCCAGTCTGTAACTCACGCCTGGGTATCTCTTATTCTATATATAAACCCCACAATCCCCTTGATTAGATTCCAGTCTGTAACTCACTCCCGCGTATCTATGATTCTATATATAAACCCTCTGAACCCCTCGATTAGATTCCAGTCTGTACCTCACTCCCGGGTATCTATTATTCTATATATACACCCCACAAACCCCTCGATTCGATTCCAGCACTTCCATATCACAAGTTGAGGAAGGGGTCTCCCCCCATTTTAAAGATGGAGAAAGCATCTCCCTCCAATTTAAAGATGGAGAAGGGATATGTCACAGGATATTGTTCTTTATACTCAATAAAGTTATCTAATTTCTGAACATTTTCAGTTTCCCCCTACACTTTCTCTTTCTCTCACCTTCATTTTCATTCTCTCCCTCTCCCACCCCATCTCTCTGCCACTCTACCACATTTCTCTGTTTCTCTCTCTCACCCCATCACTTTACCCTAAACTCGCTCCCCTCTCTTCACCTCTCTCTCTCTCACCTCATCCCTTTTCCTTTCATTTTATCTCTTCTCTCTATCTCACTCACTCGCCCCAGCTCTCTTTCTCTCTCACCCTGTCTCTCCACTGCTCTGTCTCTCTATCTCTCATTCCGGCTATCTCTCCCTCTCTCTCACTCCTTTCCTCCGTTGCTCTGCTCCTCTCTCTGTCGCCCCCATCTCTCTCCCTCTCGCCTTGTCTCTCTTTCTACCTCTGTACCTCTTTCATCCCATCTATCTCGCCCTCTCTCTCTCTCCCTCTCTCCCTCTCCCACTTCTTTTGAGCCAAAATTGGATATAAAGCTGAATAGAAAATTTTTTCAGGGTCCCGTGAAAAGGCAGATGATTCAGACCAGCGAAATGTGGATACAGAATTGGCTGATGGATAGGAAACAGAGAGTTCACGGATATTTCTCCTGCTGGATGTAGGATTGTAGTAGAGTTTCACTGGGGTCAGTATTGGAACCCTGGATTTCCCTGCTGTATATAAATGATTGAGATATTGGTGTGCAGGGGACCATTTCAGAGTTTGTGGATGGCACAAAACTTGGGAGAATGATAAACAGAGAGGGGGACAGTGTAGAGCATCAAAAGGACTTTTACAAGTTGGGAGAGTGGGCAGATAGGTGGCCAATGATGTTCAATGTGGAGACGTTTGATGTGATGCATTTTGGTAGGAGGAACATGGACAGGAAAAATAAAATTAGGGGTGAAATTTTGAAGGGGGTGCAGGAGCAGAAAAACCTGGTGGAGATGTTCATAGATCATTGAAGGTTGCAGGACAGGTTGAGCGAGTGGTTCATAAAGCATATTGTATCCTGGACTTTACTAATAGGGGCATAGAGTACAAGAGCAGGGAGGTTATGCTGAATTTATATAAGACGCTAGTTAGACCTCAGATGGAGTATTGTGTACAGTCCTGGGAGCAACACTATAGGAAGGATATGATTCCCGGGGCAGTGTGATTACGTGGGATGGAATTGAGATTTACACCCCTTCTGTGTTTGATGTTGGAATCAGCTTCATTTGGGGTGTGCTGTGTTTCGTAGACATTTTCAGATCTTTTTAAATAATTCCCTTTTTTTATAGACTGCATCACTGAGTGTGAATTGGAGCTTAGCATCCATTTTTTAAATTGTTTGAAAATAGTTTTAAACTTCGCCCCTAGTTCCAAACTCTCCCACAAGGGGAAACATCTTCTCCACATCCACCCTGTCAAGTCACCTCAGTAACTTACATCTTTCACTAAGATCACCTCTCCAAATTCTAAACTCCAATGGATACAGGCCCAGCCTGTCCAACCTTTCCTCATAAGAAAATCAGAATCCTTTCCTCATAAGATCAGAGATGATGAGAAATGCCTCACACAATTGGCCTTGTCCTTGTCTTCATTGGATTCTGAGCAACAACCTGTTTCCGTTCTGATTGCACTAGACCAGGCCTCTGTTTCAATTACACTAGACCCTGCCTCAGTTAATACTGCACTAGACATTCTCTAAGTTGATATAACACGTGGCCGTGTCTCTCTGAATGCTACACTTCACCCGGCCTCTGTTTGGACTACACACGACCATTTCTCTGTTTATAACACAATAGGCCCTGTCTTTACTTGGTATCTAACCCGGTGTTGAACCTTCCCTGGGCCTGTTGGATGGGACAGAGCAGAGGGAATTTAACTCTCTATCGAACCCCATACTGTATTTGGTTTGGGTGTGTTTGTTGAGCAGTGTGGATGAAGCTTTACACTGGAATTTAGGTGAGGGGGTGATTTGATGAAATATTTCTGGATAATAATGCAAGTAGATGTTCGAAAAAGACTAACTATTTCCGTCGGTTTGGGGAGTCTGGGCCTTGGGGCCATGGTTTTTCAACTATGTTTAGAATTTTAGAATTGCAGGAGGAAAACTAAGAAACACTTTAAAACACCAAGCGTGGTATTAGTTTGGATCTCTCTCACAGGAACGGAAATTGATGCTGAGCCACTATTCCATGTTTAAAACTGAGGCTGATAGATTTCTGTTAGCTAACACGCTGCAGAGATATGAGACCAAGTGGTTCAATCACAGATCAGCCAGGATTTCATTGAATGTCAGAACAGGGTTGGAGGGTTAAATGGCCTCTTGCTCTTTCCATGTGCTATGACCAATATCCTTTTTTCACTGTCTGGCTCTCAGTCAACCACTTGGTCTGAGAGTCTCTATTTCTCATTCACTCGATCTGTGTCTTCTCTCCCTGTCTCTCTTCCTCTGAGAATCTAGTCTACAAACACCAGGCAGCCATTTTAGGTTTGTTCACAGTGGCCATTTGATGTCCCCACAGCAATGGGACACTTAGGACAGAGTTGACTCATGTAACATTAATATTTTAAACGTGACAGAGACGCAGGTATGGAGACATAAATTCCACGTGTATTCCCGGGAATATTGAAGGATCCGGGCGTTCACTCCCACACTTTGCTGCTGTGAATTTGAATTCTGAATTTTCTAAAACTGAATCTGGAAGTAAAAACCCCCGGGATAGAATGATTCACATTCTTTCTGCTGCTGCACAGCCCGTGTCTGTGTCTGTTTCTCAGTATTTATTAACAATTTAAGATAATAGTTTAAAATGCCACAAATTTGCCATAATGTCTGGAAAGAGGGTTGAAACAGAGGGGCTGAGGTAGCAAAACAAGAGGAGGGGGTGTGAATAGACACAGGATCTGGGGGTCTCCAATGTGTAGACTCTGCCCAGCTCCCAGTCACATCTTTTAGAAAAGGCTGAATTGTGAAAATGAATCCAGGGACAGTGAAGCAAGTGACTCACTAACAATGAGAGCATTTTAAACATTCATTCATTCACTGCAAAGCGCTCAGTCTTTCTGAGGTTCTGAAGGGGTCGGGGGTCTTCACTGTCTTAGTCCCTTTCCAACTTGCTGCCTCTCTCTCTGTAAATATTGCCCCATTTAAAAAGTGCTGAGCAGAGCTGACTGCACCCTGTGGGATCTTGCTGTGCCCAAATTCCCTGCAGTGTTTCATACTGTGCCACAACCATTTAATTTATTTAAAAGTGCTAATTGGACTGATTTCTTGTCCCTCAGGAGCCCTCTGCCATGTTCTAACTGTGAGAGTGTTTAAAAGTTTGTGCTAATTCCTGAATAATGCTGGTGTTTTAGGCAGGGCGATGAATTGGGAGGTGGAACAGTCATTTGAATTCAGTCTCTCTAGGATGTGTCCCTACGTTACAACAGAGAGAGAGGGGGGAGATTGAGGGGAACAGGAAAAGACAGTGAAACAGAGGCAGGGGGTTGGGTGTGAGGAAGAGACACAGGGTCTGGGGGGGGTTAGGGGAGGGTCTCCAGTGTGGAGTCAGTGCCCAGCTCCCAGTCTCTGCAGAAAAGCCTCAGTCACACCCTCCCGGGGACGCCTGGTTTGTAAAAATCGATGCTGGGACGGAGATTTCAAAAAGTCTCCCCCAGGAAGCAGCAGCTTGTTCCCGGTTTGAAGAGAAGGAGCTTGGGGCTTTCTGGGGATGTGTCCGGACTCAGAGCACACATGGTGCCCGGGGGGTGGGAGAGGGGGAAGAGGGAGGGTTACAACAGGCATGAGGCTGGGGAAGGAAATGTGTCTCCCTGTTCCCATCCGGATAGCATTACATAGCTGCCTGTGGGATCCCCCTGTGCAGAAATGGCCTGCAGCTTTTCCTAAACTGCAACAGGGAACACACGACGTTTCTGGGGGAGGGGGTGGCATTTCTCTGTCTCTGTCACTCCAGCTTTCTCTCTCCCTCTCTCTTTCCAGACAGGACCCCTTGCTGATCCTGTCCACTGAGGGTTAACCCCAGGACAGACATGGTTTCAACAAGGGCCTGTCTTTATATTTGGCTTAATAATAAATCTATATTTCTTTCCCCTGTTGGTTGTGTTACTCCAGTTCCAAACCCTGATCCCACACAAACCCCCAAAACACTGGCAGTAATCGCAGTCCCCAACCCACTCTCCCTCTCACCCCAACCCACTCTCCCTCTCACCCCAACCCACTCCCCCTCTCACCCCAACCCACTCTCCCTCTCACCCCAACCCACTCTCCCTCTCACCCCAACCCTCTCTCCCTCTCACCCCAACCCACTCTCCCTCTCACCCCAACCCACTCTCCCTCTCACCCCAACCCACTCTCCCTCTCACCCCAACCCACTCTCCCTCTCACCCCAACCCACTCTCCCTCTCACCGCAACGCTCTCTCCCTCTCACCCCAACTCACTCTCCCTCTCACCCCAACCCACTCTCCCTCTCACCCCAACCAACTCTCCCTCTCACCCCAACCCACTCTCCCTCTCACCCCAACCCACTCTCCCTCGCACCCCAACCCAGTCTCCCTCACACCCCAACCCGCTCTCCCTCTCACCCCAACCCGCTCTCCCTCTCACCCCAACCCTCTCTCCCTCTCACCCCAACCCGCTCTCCCACTCACCCCAACCCGCTCTCCCTCTCACCCCAACTCACTCTCCCTCTCACCCCAACCCGCTTTCCCATTCACCCCAACCCACTCTCCCTCTCACCCCAACCCACTCTCCCTCTCACCCCAACCCACTCTCCCTCTCTCCCCAACCCACTCTCCCTCTCACCGCAACCCACTCTCCCTCTCACCGCAACCTACTCTCCCTCTCACCCCAACCCACTCTCCCTCTCACCCCAACCCACTCTCCCTCTCACCCCAACCCACTCTCGCTCTCCCCACAAACCACTCTCCCAATCACCCCAACCCAATCTCCCTCTCACCCCATCCGACTCTCCCTCTCACTCCAACCCTTTCTCCCAGGGAGATTTACTCTGTATCTAACCCCGTGCTGTTCCTGTCCTGAGAGTGTATGATGGGGACAGTTTAGCGGGAGTTTACTCCGTATATAACCCCTGCTTTACCTGTCCAGGGAGAGTTTGATGGGGACAGTGTAGAGCAAGCTTTACCCTGTATCAAACCCCGTGCTGTACCTGCCCTGGGAGTGTTTGATGGGGACGGTGTAGCGGGAGCTTTACTCTGTATCTAACCCAGTACTGTACTTGCCCTGGGAGTGTTTGATGATGACAGTGCAGTGGGACCTTTATTCTGTATCTAAACCCGTGCTGTACCTGGCCTGGGAGTGTTTGATGGGGACGGTGTAGTGGGAGATTTACTCTGTATCTAACACCATGCTGTACCTGTCCTGGGAGTGTTTGATGGGGATTGTGTAGAGGAAGCTTTACTCTCTATCTAACCCCGTAATGTACCTGCACTGGGAGTGTTTGATGGGGATGGTGTAGAGGGAGCTTTACTCTGTATCTAACCCCGTGCTGTACCTGTCCTGGGAGGGTTTGATGGGGAAGTTTAGAGGGAGCTTTACTCTGTATCTAACCCCGTGCTGTACCAGTCCTGTGAGAGTTTGATGGGGAGAGTATAGAGGGAGGTTTACCCTGTATCTAACCCTGTGCTGTAGCGGACCTGGTAGTGTTTGATGGAGACAGTGTAGAGGGAGCTTTACACTGTATCTAACCCTGTCCTGTTCCTGTCCTGGGAGTGTTTGATGGGGACAGTATAGAGGGAGATTTACTCTGTATCTAACCCTGTTCTGTTCCTGTCCAGGGTGTGTTTTATGGGAACAGTGCAGAGGGAGCTTCACCTTGTATCAAACCCTGAGCTGTACCTGTCCTCGGAGAGTTTGGTGGGGACAGTATTGAGGGAGCTTTACTCTGTATCTAACCCAGTGCTGTACGTGCCCTGGGAGTGTTTGATGATGACAGTGCAGGGGACCATTATTCTGTATCTAAACCCGTGCTGTACCTGGCCTGGGAGTGTTTGATGGGGACGGTGTAGTGGGATATTTACTCTGTATCTAACCCCGTGCTGTACCAGTCCTGGGAGTGTTACTCTGTATCTAACCCTGTGCTGTACCTGTCCTGGGAGTGTTTGATGGGGACAGTATAGAGGGAGCTTTACTCTGTATCTAACCCAGTGCAGTACTTGCCCTCGGAGTGTTTGATGATGACAGTGCAGTGTGACCTTTATTCTGTATCTAAACCCGTGCTGTACCAGTCCTGGAAGTGTTTGATGTCGATAGTGTATAGGGAGCTTTACTCTGTATCTAACCCCTTGCTGTACCAGTCCTGGGAGTGTTTGATGGGGAGAGTATAGAGGGAGGTTTGCATTGTATCTAACCCTGTGCTGTACCGGACCTGGGAGTGTTTGATGGGGACAGTGTAGAGGGAGCTTTACTCTGTATCTAACCCCGTGCTGTAACAGTCCTGGGAGTGCTTGATGGGGACAGATTAGAGGGAAACTTACTCTGTATCTAACCCTTTCCTGTTCCCGTCCTGGGAGTGTTTGATGGGGAAAGTGTAGAGGTAGCTTAACTCTGTATCTGACCCTGTCCTGTACCTGCCCTGGGAGTGCTTCATGGGGACAGTTTAGAGGGAGCTTTAAACTGTATCTTACCCTGGGCAGTACCAGTCCTGGCACTGTTTGATGGGGACAGGTTAGCGGGAGCTTTACTCTGTATCTAACCCCGTGCTTTACCTGCCCTGGGAGTGTATGATGGGCACAGTGTAGGGGGAGCTATACTCTGTATCTAAACCCGTGCTGTACCAGACCTGGGAGTGTTTGATGGGGAGAGAATAGAGGGAGCTTTACTCTGTATGTAACCCTGAGCTGTACCAGTCCTGGGAGTGTTTGATGGAGACAGTGTAGAGGGAGCTTTACTCTGTATCTAACCCCGTGCTGTACCTGCCCTGGGAGTGTATGATGGCCGCAGTGTAGGGGGAGATTTACTCTGTATCTAACCCCATGCTGTACCTGTACAGGTAGTGTTTAATTGGGACAGTATAGAGGGAGCTTTTTTCTGTATCTAACCCTGAGCTGTACCAGTCCTGGGAGTGTTTGATGTAGACAGTGTAGAGGGAATTTTATTCTGTATTAACCCCGTGCTGTACCTGCCCTGGGAGTGTATGATGTCCACAGTGTAGGGGGAGCTTTACTCTGTATTTAACCCCGTGCTGTACCAGTCCTGGGAGTGTTTGATGGGGAGAGTATAGAGGGAGGTTTACACTGTATCTAACCCTGTCCTGTTCCTGTCCAGGAGTGTTTGATTGGGACAGTGCAGAGGGAGCTTTACTCTTTGTCTAACCCCGTGCTGTACCTGTCCTGGGAGTGGTTGATGGGGACAGTATAGAGGGAGCTTTACTCTATATCTACCCCGTGCTGTACCTGTCCTGGGAGTGTTTCATGGGTACAGTATCAAGGGATCTTTACTCTGTATCTAACCCCGTGCTGTACCTGTCCTGGGAGTGTTTGATGGGGACAGTATCGATGGAGCTTTACTCTGTATCTAACCCTGTGCTTACCTGTCTTGGGAGTGCTTGATGGGGACAGTATCGAGGGAGCTTTATCCGTATCTAACCCCGTGCTGTACCTGTCCTGGGAGTGTTTGATGGGGAAAGTGTAGAGGTAGCTTTACTCTGTATCTGACCCTGTCATGTTCCCGTCCTGATGTGTTTAATGGGGACAGTATCGAGGGAGCTTTACTCTGTATCTAACCCCGTGCTGCACCTGTCCTGTGAGTGTTTGATGTGGACATTTTAGAAGCATCAGTGGTGACTTGATCAAATTGTCAAATCCTGAGAGGAACTGGGTGGGGAGATTAGGGGAATGTATGAGCTCTTGTCCTGAGTAACAAGCTTTGTGAGGCATCTTATCGAATCCCTTTTGAACAGACAAGTATCCTCCTGTCACTACAGGTTACCTGTATGTTGCAAAGTTATTCTGGTAATTTTCATCCCACAGAGTCAAAATTTCTGCGATTCTGTGACTGAGTCAGAACTTCAAATTCAGATTCACTGTTTAAAATAAGCAGTCACTTTTCTGTGGTGGTTTTTGAGATTGAGTATGGATCTCAGAATCTGACAGTGGAAGGGAGTTTCTACAGAGATAGGAAATGGGATTGATGAATAAAGGTGCAGGATTTTGATCACTGCATAAGATTGTGTCTGTTGCAGTTTCCCAGGAGTTTACATTTTCATGGGAAAGAGATGATTATTCAATGTCAACAATTCAATTTCTTCAGACAAGTGACAACGCAAGAGAAAGAGGGAATATACCAAAACTGGAACAAACAGGCAACTGTATGAGGAAGGTTTCAATTCTCTGCATGTTTTAATGTGAATTCCTGAGCTAAAGGTTGAAATAAACAGGAGATTAACTCTCACACTGGGATGCCGTACAACTTCAGTCCTGTTATCCCAAAATTAAAAATAAAAATCTACAATTAGCTGGAGCTGGAAATCTGTCAGTTGATGAATGTTGTCTTGAAAATTTCACCCTGAATAGTGTGAGCCATAGTATTGTGGCAACGTGTGAAGAAAGTGTTTGCATTCACACATTCCTACATTGTGAAATGTAAGTTAGCTTTGAAACAATAGGATGTAGGGCCAGGGAGTCTGAATGGACAAAAGGATTTGGATGATTAAAGAGTGAATTTTAATGATGTCCTTTGAAGGAGCCGTTTACTGTAAATGTCCTAAGACAATGAAATGCTTCAAAGGAAATATCCCGATTGACAGAAATGGTTCCCCAATGTCTGAAAGATTTCCCACGTCTTCAGAGACATGAAGGGGGCGGTCATATTGTAAGATACAGATCATGAGGTGCTAGAGAATCACAGAATTGAAGTTGTGGGGCCCTCTCCTGTTTCAGAATGTCAGTTTTGATGTTTAACTCTGTGAAACTTGGTTAATGATTCTTAAAGCAGAAAGTTCCAATCCAATCTGTAACCTGCACTTCAAATTCCAAAGAGATATGTACACCTTAAGTGAATGAGTGAAATAGTGAAAGATGGATTTCATTATAGGCAAATGTGTGGCTGCCCACTTTAAAAAGCATGGAACAGGTTACATTATAAATGGTGAAAAGCTGCAAACAGTGAGGGTCCAAAGAGTCCCTATCCATTTGTGTCAAGACTAAGAAAACATCAAACAGTTCCAATGAGAAATGAAATTTGATATTTGGGATAAAGCTGCTTAAAAACTCACACTACCCATTCCATGAATCAGCCTGTGTAACCTGCACTTCAGCACATCACAAGAAAAATGATATTTTCAACTGTTCTTGATTCCAGTCTGTAACTCAATCCTGGGTATCTATTATACTCTATATAAACCCTCTGCACCCCTCAATTAGATTTCAGTCTGTAACTCACTCCCGGGTATCTATTATTCTCTATATAAACCCACTGAACCCCTCGATTAGATTGCAGTCTGTAACTCAATCCCAGGTATTTATTATTCTATATATAAACCCCCTGAACCCCTCGATTAGATTCCAGTCTGTAACTCAATCCCGGGTATCGATTATTCTATATATAAACTCCCCGAACCCCTCGATTAGATTCCAGTCTGTAACTCAATCCCGGGTATCTATGATTCTATATATAAACCCCCTGATCCCTTCGATTAGATTCCAGTCTGTAACTCAATCCCGGGTATCGATTATTCTATATATAAACCCCCTGCACCCCTTAATTAAATTCCAGCCTGTAACTCAATCCCGGGTATCTATGATTCTACATATAAACCCCCGGAAGCACTCGATTAGATTCCTGTCTGTAACTCACTCCCGGGTATCGATTATTCTATATATAAACCCCCTGAAACCCTCGATTAGATTCCACTCTGTAACTCACTCCCGGGTATCTATTATTCTGTATATAAAACCACTGCATCCTTCAATTAGATTCCAGTCTGTAACTCTCTCCCGTTATCTATTATTCTATATATAAACCCCTCATTCCCCTCGATGAGATTCCGTTCTTTAACTCACTCCCGGATATCTTTTATTCGATATATATTATATCTACATGATTTATATATAAACCACCCCGAACCCCTCGATTAAATTTCAGCCCGTAACTCACTCCCGGGCATCTGTTAATCTATACATAAACCACCCCAAACCCCTCCGTTAGATTCCTGCCTGTAACTCACTGCCAGGTGTCTGTTATTCTATATATAAACCACCCCAAACCCCTCCGTTATATTCCTGTCTGAAACTCACTGCCGGGTGTCTGTTATTCAATATATAAACAAACCCAAACCCCTCCGTTAGATTCCAGTCTGTAACTCAATCTCGGGTATCTGTTATTCTATATATAAACCACCCCGAACTCCTCGATAAGATTCCAGCATGTAACTCACTCCCGGGAATCTGTTATTCTATATAAAGACCACCCCAAACCCCTCGATTTGATTCCAGTCTGTAACTCATTTCCGTCTAACTGTTATTCTGTATATTAATGTCCCAAACTGCTCGACTAGATTTTTGTCTGTTACTCATTCCCGGTCTTCTGTTAATCTATATATATTATATTCATATGATTTAAATATAAGCACCCCGAACCCATCGATTTGTTTCCAGTCTGTAACTCACTCCCGGGTATCTGTTATTCTATACATAAAGTCGCAAAGCCCTCGATTAGATTCCAGTCTGTAACTCACTCTCGGGTATCTGTTATTCTATATATAAATCCCTCAAACCCCTCGATTTGATTCCAGTCTGTAACTCACTCGCAGGTATCTGTTATTCTAAATATAACCCCCCTGAACCCCTCGATTAGATTCCAGTCTGTAAATCACTCCCAGTTATCTGTTATTCTATATATAAACCACCCCGAATCTCTCGATTAGATTCCAGTCTGTAACTCACTCCCGGGTATTTGTTATTCTGTATATAAACCACCCCAAACACCTCGATTAGATTCCAGTCCGTAAACTCACTCCCGAGTATCTGTTATTCTCTATATAAACCACCCCGAACCCCTCGATTAGATTCCAGTCTTTAACTCAATCCATGGTATCTATTATTCTATATATAAACCCCACAAACCCCACGATTAGATTCCAGTCTGTAACTCACTCCCAGGTATCTGTTAAACTATATATAAACCACCCCGAACCCCTCGATTAGATTCCAGTCCGTAAACTCACTCCCGGGTATCTGTTATTCTATATATAAACCACCCCGAACCCCTCGATTAGATTCCAGTCCGTAAACTCACTCCCGGGTATCTGTTATTCTATATATAAACCACCCCGAACCCCTCGATTAGATTCCAGTCTGTAACTCACTCCCGGGTATCTGTTTTTCTATATATAAACCACCCCGAACCCCTCGATTAGATTCCAGTCTGTAACTCACTCCCGGGTATCTGTTTTTCTATATATAAACCACCCCGAACCCCTCGATTAGATTCCAGTCTGTAACTCACTCCCGGGTATCTGTTATTCTATATATAAACCACCCCGAACCCCTCGATTAGATTCCAGTCTGTAACTCACTCCCGGGTATCTGTTTTTCTATATATAAACCACCCCGAACCCCTCGATTAGATTCCAGTCTGTAACTCACTCCCGGGTATGTTTTTCTATATATAAACCACCCCGAACCCCTCGATTAGATTCCAGCACTTCCACATCACAAGTTGAGGAAGGGGTCTCCCCCCATTTTAAAGTTGGTTAAAGGCTCTCCCGCCAATTTTAAGATGGAGAAGGGATGTCTCACAGGATATTGTCCTTTACACTCAATAATGTTAATACATTTTTGAATATTTTCAGTTTCCCACTACACTTTCTCATTCTCTCATCCTGTCTCGTTCCTTCTCTCCCTCTCCCACCCCATCTCTCTGCCACCCTATATATTTCTCTGTTTCTCTCTCTCACCCCATATCTTTACCCTACACTCGCTCCCCTCTCTTCATCTCTCTCTCTCAACTCATCCCTTTTTTATCGCGTGATCTCCTCTCTCTATCTCACTCGCTTACCCAGCTCTCTATCCCTCTCTCCCTACCTCTCTTCCTCTGAGAATCTAGTCTACAAACACCAGGCAGCCATTTTAGGTTTGTTCCCAGTGGCCATTTGATGTCCCCACAGCAATGGGACACTTAGGACAGAGTTGACTCATGTAACATTAATATTTTAAACGTGACAGAGACGCAGGTATGGAGACATAAATTCCACGTGTATTCCCTGGAATATTGAAGGATTCGGGCGTTCACTCCCACACTTTGCTGCTGTGAATTTGAATTCTGAATTTTCTAAAACTGAATCTGGAAGTAAAAACCCCCGGGATAGAATGATTCACATTCTTTCTGCTGCTGCAAAGCCCGTGTCTGTGTCTGTTTCTCAGTATTTATTAACAATTTAAGATAATAGTTTAAAATGCCACAAGTTTGCCATAATGTCTGGAAAGAGGGTTGAAACAGAGGGGCTGAGGTAGCAAAACAAGAGGAGGGGGTGTGAATAGACACAGGATCTGGGGGTCTCCAATGTGTAGACTCTGCCCAGCTCCCAGTCACATCTTTTAGAAAAGGCTGACTTGTGAAAATGAATCCAGGGACAGTGAAGCAAGTGACTCACTAACAATGAGAGCATTTTAAACATTCATTCATTCCCTGCAAAGCGCTCAGTCTTTCTGAGGTTCTGAAGGGGTCGGGGGTCTTCACTGTCTTAGTCCCTTTCCAACTTGCTGCCTCTCTCTCTGTAAATATTGCCCCATTTAAAAAGTGCTGAGCAGAGCTGACTGCACCCTGTGGGATCTTGCTGTGCCCAAATTCCCTGCAGTGTTTCATACTGTGCCACAACCATTTAATTTATTTAAAAGTGCTAATTGGACTGATTTCTTGTCCCTCAGGAGCCCTCTGCCATGTTCTAACTGTGAGAGTGTTTAAAAGTTTGTGCTAATTCCTGAATAATGCTGGTGTTTTAGGCAGGGCGATGAATTGGGAGGTGGAACAGTCATTTGAATTCAGTCTCTCTAGGATGTGTCCCTACGTTACAACAGAGAGAGAGGGGGGAGATTGAGGGGAACAGGAAAAGACAGTGAAACAGAGGCAGGGGGTTGGGTGTGAGGAAGAGACACAGGGTCTGGGGGGGTTAGGGGAGGGTCTCCAGTGTGGAGTCAGTGCCCAGCTCCCAGTCTCTGCAGAAAAGCCTCAGTCACACCCTCCCGGGGACGCCTGGTTTGTAAAAATCGATGCTGGGACGGAGATTTCAAAAAGTCTCCCCCAGGAAGCAGCAGCTTGTTCCCGGTTTGAAGAGAAGGAGTTTAGGCCTTTCTGGGGATGTGTCCGGACTCAGAGCACACATGGTGCCCGGGGGGTGGGAGAGGGGGAAGAGGGAGGGTTACAGCAGGCATGAGGCTGGGGAAGGAAATGTGTCTCCCTGTTCCCATCCGGATAGCATTACATAGCTGCCTGTGGGATCCCCCTGTGCAGAAACGGCCTGCAGCTTTTCCTGAACTGCAACAGGGAACACACGACGTTTCTCACCCCAACCCACTCTCCCTCTCACCCCAACCCACTCTCCCTCTCATCCCATCCCTCTCTCCCTCTCACCCCAACCCACTCTCCATCTCACCCCAACCCACTCTCCCTCTCACCCCAACCCACTCTCCCTCTCACCCCAACCCACTCTCCCTCTCACCCCAACCCACTCCCCCTCTCACCCCAACCCACTCTCCCTCTCACCCCAATCTACTCTCCCTCTCACCCCAACACAATTTAATTCTCACCCCAACCCACTCTCCCTCTCACCCCAACCCACTCTCCCTCTCACCCCAACCCACTCTCCCTCTCACCCCAGCCCACTCTCCCTCTCACCCCAACCCACTCTCCCTCTCACCCCAACCCACTCTCCCTCTCACCTCAACCCACTCTCCCTCTCACCCCAACCAACTCTCCCTCTCACCCCAACCCACTCTCCCTCTCACCCCAACCCAGTCTCCCTCACACCCCAACCCGCTCTCCCTCTCACCCCAACCCGCTCTCCCTCTCACCCCAACCCGCTCTCCCTCTCACCCCAACCCGCTCTCCCTCTCACCCCAACCCACTCTCCCTCTCTCCCCAACCCACTCTCCCTCTCTCCCCAACCCACTCTCCCTCTCACCGCAACCCACTCTCCCTCTCACCGCAACCTACTCTCCCTCTCACCCCAACCCACTCTCCCTCTCACCCCAACCCACTCTCCCTCTCACCCCAACCCACTCTCGCTCTCCCCACAACCCACTCTCCCAATCACCCCAACCCAATCTCCCTCTCACCCCATCCAACTCTCCCTCTCACTCCAACCCTCTCTCCCAGGGAGATTTACTCTGTATCTAACCCCGTGCTGTTCCTGTCCTGAGAGTGTATGATGGGGACAGTTTAGCGGGAGTTTACTCAGTATATAACCCCTGCTTTACCTGTCCAGGGAGAGTTTGATGGGGACAGTGTAGAGCAAGCTTTACCCTGTATCAAACCCCGTGCTGTACCTGCCCTGGGAGTGTTTGATGGGGACGGTGTAGAGGGAGCTTTACTCTGTATCTAACCCAGTACTGTACTTGCCCTGGGAGTGTTTGATGATGACAGTGCAGTGGGACCTTTATTCTGTATCTAAACCCGTGCTGTACCTGGCCTGGGAGTGTTTGATGGGGATGGTGTAGTGGGAGATTTACTCTGTATCTAACACCGTGCTGTACCTGTCCTGGGAGTGTTTGATGGGGATTGTGTAGAGGAAGCTTTACTCTGTATCTAACCCCGTAATGTACCTGCACTGGGAGTGTTTGATGGGGATGGTGTAGAGGGAGCTTTACTCTATATCTAACCCCGTGCTGTACCTGTCCTGGGAGGGTTTGATGGGGAAGTTTAGAGGGAGCTTTACTCTGTATCTAACCCCGTGCTGTACCAGTCCTGTGAGAGTTTGATGGGGAGAGTATAGAGGGAGGTTTACCCTGTATCTAACCCTGTGCTGTAGCGGACCTGGTAGTGTTTGATGGAGACAGTGTAGAGGGAGCTTTACACTGTATCTAACCCTGTCCTTTTCCTGTCCTGGGTGTGTTTTATGGGAACAGTGCAGAGGGAGCTTCACCTTGTATCAAACCCTGTGCTGTACCTGTCCTGGGAGTGTTTGATGGGGACAGTATCGAGGGAGCTTTACTCTGTATCTAACCCTGTGCTTACCTGTCTTGGGAGTGCTTGATGGGGACAGTATCGACGGAGCTTTATCCGTATCTAACCCCGTGCTGTACCTGTCCTGGGAGTGTTTGATGGGGAAGTGTAGAGGTAGCTTTACTCTGTATCTGACCCTGTCATGTTCCCGTCCTGGGAGTGTTTGATGGGGACAGTATCGAGGGAGCTTTACTCTGTATCTTACCCCGTGCTGTACCTGTCCTGGGAGTGTTTGATGTGGACAGTATCGAGGGAGCTTTACTCTGTATCTAGCCCCTGCTTCATCCTTTCTGGGAGTGTTTGTTGGCAACATTCTCACCCAAAACAAAAACAATCCACAAATCAGGTCTAATAAATTGAACATCAGTTTCCTTGTTTGATTCTCCCTGGTCTGTTCTGATTCTCTGATAGATTCCTCGTGTTTACCCTCCACACGAGCAGTCATCCTAATCCCGTTTACCTGTCCTGCTCCCAACGTGGCATCCGACTACAATAAGGCCAGTGATACAGGAGCATCTCAGCGAGTGAGACAGGTGAGTCTTGAACCTGACCTGGTTATTTGTGAGTGACCCGGGTTAATCCGACACTCCAGGGACAGTTTAGACAGTTCGAGTGCATCACAGCTATGCCAGAATGAGACCTGGATTCCAAGGGTTAATTTGCAAAGTGAGATTGCACAAACTCGGGTTGTATTCCCTGAAATTTAGTAGCATCAGGGGTGACTTGATCAAATTGTCAAATCCTGAGAGGAATGGAGGGGGGAGATTAGGGGAATGTATGAGCTCTTGTCCTGAGTAACAAGCTTTGTGAGGCATCTTATCGAATCCCTTTTGAACAGACAAGTATCCTCCTGTCACTACAGGTTACCTGTATGTTGCAAAGTTATTCTGATAATTTTCATCCCACAGAGTCAAAATTTCTGCGATTCTGTGACTGAGTCAGAACTTCAAATTCAGATTCACTGTTTAAAATAAGCAGTCACTTTTCTGTGGTGGTTTTTGAGATTGAATATGGATCTCAGAATCTGTCAGTGGAAGGGAGTTTCTACAGAGATAGGAAATGGGATTGATGAATAAAGGTGCAGGATTTTGATCACTGCATAAGATTGCGTCTGTTGCAGTTTCACAGGAGTTTACATTTTCATGGGAAAGGGATGATTATCCAATGTCAACAATTCAATTTCTTCAGACAAGTGAAAACGCAAGAGAAAGAGGGAATATACCAACACTGGAACAAACAGGCAACTGTATGAGGAAGGTTTCAATTCTCTGCATGTTTTAATGTGATTTCCTGAGCTAAAGGTTGAAATAAACATGAGTTTAAATCTCACACTGGGATGCCGTTCAATTTCAGTCCTGTTATCCCAAATTTAAAAATAAAAATCTACAATTAGCTGGAGCTGGAAATCTGTCAGTTGATGAATGTTGTCTTGAAAATTTCACCCTGAATAGTGTGAGCCTTAGTATTGTGGCAACGTGTGAAGAAAGTGTTTGCATTCACACATTCCTACATTGTGAAATGTAAGTTAGCTTTGAAACAATAGGATGTAGTGCCAGGGAGTCTGAATGGACAAAAGGATTTGGATGATTAAAGAGTGAATTTTAATGATGTCCTTTGAAGGAGCCGTTTACTGTAAATGTCCCAAGACAATGAAATGCTTCAAAGGAAATATCCCGATTGACAGAAATGGTTCCCCAATGTCTGAAACATTTCCCACGTCTTCAGAGACATGAAGGGGGCAGACATATTGTAAGATACAGATCATGAGGTGCTAGAGAATCACAGAATTGAAGTTGTGGAGCCCTCTCCTGTTTCAGAATGTCAGTTTTGATGTTTAACTCTGTGAAACTTGGTTAATGATTCTTAAAGCAGGAAGTTCCAATCCAATCTGTAACCTGCACTTCAAATTCCAAAGAGATATGTACACCTTAAGTGAATGAGTGAAATAGTGAAAGATGGATTTCATTATAGGCAAATTTGTGGCTGCCCACTTTAAAAAGGATGGAACAGGTTACATTATAAATGGTGAAAAGCTGCAAACAGTGAGGGTCCAAAGAGTCCCTATCCATTTGTGTCAAGACTAAGAAAACATCAAACAGTTCCAATGAGAAATGAAATTTGATATTTGGGATAAAGCTGGTTAAAAACTCACACTACCCATTCCATGAATCAGCCTCTGTAACCTGCACTTCAGCACATCACAAGAAAAATGATATTTTCAACTGTTCTTGATTCCAGTCTGTAACTCAATCCTGGGTATCTATTATACTCTATATAAACCCTCTGCACCCCTCAATTAGATTTCAGTCTGTAACTCACTCCCGGGTATCTATTATTCTCTATATAAACCCACTGAACCCCTCGATTAGATTGCAGTCTGTAACTCAATCCCAGGTATTTATTATTCTATATATAAACCCCCTGAACCCCTCGATTAGATTCCAGTCTGTAACTCAATCCCGGGTATCGATTATTCTATATATAAACTCCCCGAACCCCTCGATTAGATTGCAGTCTGTAACTCAATCCCGGGTATCTATGATTCTATATATAAACCCCCTGATCCCTTCGATTAGATTCGAGTCTGTAACTCAATCCTGGGTATCGATTATTCTATATATAAACCCCCTGCACCCCTTAATTAAATTCCAGCCTGTAACTCAATCCCGGGTATCTATGATTCTGTATATAAACCCCCGGAAGCACTCGATTAGATTCCTGTCTGTAACTCACTCCCGGGTATCTATTATTCTATATATAAACCCCTCATTCCCCTCGATGAGATTCCGTTCTTTAACTCACTCCCGGTTATCTTTTATTCGATATATATTATATCTACATGATTTATATATAAACCACCCCGAACCCCTCGATTAAATTTCAGCCCGTAACTCACTCCCGGGCTTCTGTTATTCTATATATAAACCACCCGAAACTCCTCCGTTAGATTCCTGCCTGTAACTCACTGCCGGGTGTCTGTTATTCTATATATAAACCACCCCAAACCCCTCCGTTATATTCCTGTCTGAAACTCACTGCCGGGCGTCTGTTATTCTATATATAAACAAACCCAAACCCCTCCGTTAGATTCCAGTCTGTAACTCAATCTCGGGTATCTGTTGTGATTAATATCATTCTTTGATCGTCTGCCTGTTAATCCCCTCTCACTCTGTGTCTCGCTCTTTAACATTCCCTCATTCCGCGTCTGCTCTCTCGCTCTCTCTCTCTCCCCCTCTCAGATTCTGTAAGAAATTTCCCCAAACTCCAGGCGTCCATTTTAGGTTTGTTCACAGTGGCCATTTTATGTCCCCACAGCACTGGGACATTTATGACAGAGTTGACTACTCACGAATGGTAAATTAGTCCTTTCAATGTGACAGAGACACAGATATCTCCCTCCATTTTAAAGATGGAGAAACTCTGTTTATCACTCAATAGGCCCTGTCTTTACTTGGTTTCTGACCCTGTGCTGCCCCTTCCCTGGGCCTGTTTGATGGGACAGAGCAGAGGGAATGTTACTCTCTATCGAACCCCATACTGTATTTGGTTTGGGTGTGTTTGTTAAACAGAGTGGATGAAGCTTTACACTGGAATTTAGGTGAGGGGGTGATTTGATGTTCTTTATACTCAATAATGTTAACAAATTTTTGAACATTATCACTTTCCCCCTACACTTTCTCTTTCTCTCATCCTGTCTCGTTCCTTCTCTCCCCCTCCCATCCCATCTGTCTGCCACTCTATATATTTCTCAGTTTCTCTCTCTCACCCCATCAATTTACCCTACACTCGCTCCCCTCTCTTCATCTCTCTCTCTCAACTCATCCCTTTTTCTTTTTCTCGATCTCCCCTCTCTATTTCACTCACTTACCCAGCTCTCTTTCCCTCTCACCCTGTCTCTCTGCCCCTCTGTCTCTCTATCTGTCGTTCCGTCTTTCTCTCTCTCACTCACTCCTTTCCTCCGTTACTCTGCTACTCTCTCTGTCGCACCCATCGCTCTCCCTTTTACCTTGTCTCTCTGTTGCTCTCTTTCTATCTCTGTACCTCTTTCATCCCATCTATCTCACCGTCTATCTCTCTCTCTCTCTTTCTCTCCCAGGAAAACAGAGAATACACACAATCTCACACACACATACATTCTTCCTCACACACAAACACACACACACACATATATACATTCTCTCTCTCTCATGTACACACAAACACACGCACACACTTGCACAGATATATACTTTCTCATAGACGCAGGCACACACACATAAAAACCAGGATCGCATTGAATGTCAGAACAGGGTTGGAGGGTTAAATGGCCTCTTGCTCTTTCCATGTGCTATGACCAATATCCTTTATTCACTGTCTGGCTCTCAGTCACCCACTTGGTCTGAGAGTCTCTATTTCTCATTCACTCGATCTGTGTCTTCTCTCCCTGTCTCTCTTCCTCTGAGAATCTAGTCTACAAACACCAGGCAGCCATTTTAGGTTTGTTCACAGTGGCCATTTGATGTCCCCACAGCAATGGGACATTTAGGACAGAGTAAACTCATGTAACATTAGTATTTTAAACGTGACAGAGACACAGGTATGGAGACATAAATTCCACGTGTATTCCCTGGAATATTGAAGGATCCGGGCGTTCAGTCCCACACTTTGTTGTTGTGAATTTGAATTCTGAATTTTCTAAAACCGAATCTGGAAGTAAAAACCCCCGGGATGGAATGATTCACATTCTTTCTGCTGCTGCAAAGCCCGTGTCTGTGTCTGTTTCTCAGTATTTATTAACAATTTAAGATAATAGGATAGAATGCCACTAGTTTGCCATAATTCAACTCAGTCAGAAATGTCCCAATGTTATGACCGATATCATTCTTTCATCGTCTGCCTGTTCATCCCCTCTCACTCTGTGTCTCTCTCTTTAACATTCCCTCATTCCGCGTCTGCTCTCTCTCTCTCTCTCTCTCTCTCTCCCCCTGTCAGATTCTGTAGGAAAAATCCCCAAACACCAGGCAGCCATTTTAGGTTTGTTCACAGTGGCCATTTTATGTTCCCACAGCATTGGGACATTTATGACAGAGTTGACTACTCACGAATGGTAAATTAGTCCTTTCAACGTGACAGAGACACAGATATCTCCCTCCATTTTAAAGATGGAGAAACTCTGTTTGTCACTCAATAGGCCCTGTCTTTAATTGGTATCTAAGCCTGTGCTGCCCCTTCCCTGGGCCTGTTGGATGGGACAGAGCAGAGGGAATGTTACTCTCTCTCGAACCCCATACTGTATTTGGTTTGGGTGTGTTTGTTGAACAGTGTAGATGAAGCTTTACACTGGAATTTAGGTGAGGGGGTGATTTGATGAAATATTTCAGGATAATAATGCAAGTAGAGGTTGGAAAAAGACTAACTATTCCCGCCGGTTTGGGGAGTCTGGGCCTTGGGGTCATGGTTTTTCAACTATGTTTAGAATTTTAGAATTTCAGGAGGGAAACTAAGAAACATTTTAAAACACCAAGTGTGGTATTAGTTTGGATCTCTCTCACATGAACGGAAATTGATGCTGAGCCACGAGTCCATGTTTAAAACTGAGGCTGATAGATTTCTGTTAGCTAACACGCTGCAGAGATATGAGACAAAGGGCTTCAGTCACAGATCAGCCAGGATCTCATTGAATGTCGGAACAGGGTTGGAGGGTTAAATGGCCTCTTGCTCTTTCCATGTGCTATGACCAATATCCTTTATTCACTGTCTGGCTCTCAGTCACCCACTTGGTCTGAGAGTCTCTATTTCTCATTCACTCGATCTGTGTCTTCTCTCCCTGTCTCTCTTCCTCTGAGAATCTAGTCTACAAACACCAGGCAGACATTTCAGGTTTGTTCACAGTGGCCATTTTATGTCCCCACAGCAATGGGACATTTAGGACAGATTTGACTCCTCACGAATGGAAAATTAGTACTTTCAACGTGACAGAGACACAGATATCTCCGTCCATTTTAAAGACGGAAAAGGGAACTCCCTCCGTTTTAACGGTGGAGAAGTTATCTGCCTCCATTTTAAATATTGAGAATGGTTCTCGCCCCATTTCGTCAGGTCTCTCTCTCCCTACCGCTTTTTCCTTCCCTCGACTCGTCTCTCTGAGGATCTCTCTCATCCCATCGCTATTTCGGACACTCACTCCCCTCTCTCTGCCTCTCCCTCACCCCACCCATTTTTCATTCACTCAATCGCCTCTCTCTATCTCTCTCTCTTGCCCTCTCTCTCTTTCTCCCTCAGCCCATCTCATTGTCGCTATCTCCCTCTCTCTCGCCCCATCTCTCTCCCCTTCACCCTCTCTGTCTTTCATTTTATCTCACTGTCATTCTCTGACCCTCTCTCTCTCGCCCTCTCTCTCTTTCTTTCTCACCCCATCTCACTCACTATTTCCCTCACTCTCTCTCTCTCATCCTATCTCTCTTTCTTTCTCACCCCATCTCACTGTAACTATTTCCCTCTCTCTCTCACCCCATCTCTCTGCCCTTCACCCTCTCTCTCTGTCTCTCATTCTATCTCTGTCATTCTCTGACCCTCTCTCTATCGCCCCGTCTCTATCCCTATCACTACCTCTCTCTGTCGCTCTCTCTCCCTCGCTCTGCCACTGACTCTCTGTCACATTCATTCTCTCCCACGCCTGTCTCTTTCTCCATCGCTCTCTTTCTCGCCTCGCCTTTCACTGTCTTTCTCTCACTACAACACCCTGCCCCTCTCTCTATCTCGCCCTGTCTCTCTCTCTCTCGGCGAGTTTTGTCTCTCTTTCTCTATCTCAATCTGTCTCTCTCTCTCTCTCTCTCTCTCACACTCTCTCTCTCACTCCATCAGCCTCCCCCTCTCCCCACCATCCCCAATTTCCCTTTTCAGCAAATTTTGGGTGTGAAGCTGAAGGGAAAATATTTTCAGGGTTTTGGGGAAAGGGCGGACGAGTGAGACCAGTGAAACTTTCCTTGCAGAGCGTCGAAAGTAGTTTGATGGGCTGAATGGCCTCTTCGATTAGATTCCAGTCTATTACTCAATCGCGGGTATCTATTATTCTATATATAAATCCCCTGAACCCCTCGATTAGATTCCAGTCTGTAACTCAATCGCGGATATCTATTATTCTATATATAAACCCCCTGAACCCCTCGATTAGATTCAAGTCTGTAACTCACTCCCGGGTATCTGTTATACTAAATATGAACCCAACGAACCCTTCGATTAGATTCCAGCCTGTAACTCAATCCCGGGAATCTGTTATTCTATATATAAACCACCCCGAACCCCTCGATTAGATTCCAGTCTGTAACTCACTCCCGGGTATCTGTTATACTAAATATGAACCCAACGAACCCCTCGATTAGATTCCAGCCTGTAACTCAATCCCGGGAATCTGTTATTCTATATATAAACCACCCCGAACCCCTCGATTAGATTCCAGTCTGTAACTCACTCCCGGGTATATGTTATTCTATATATAAACCACCCCGAACCCCTCGATTAGATTCCAGTCTGTAACTCACTCCCGGGTATCTGTTACTATATAAATAAACCCCCTGAAACCCACGATTAGATTCCAGTCTGTAACTCACTCCCGGGTATCTGTTATTCTATATATAAACCCCCTGAACCCCACGATTAGATTCCAGTCTGTAACTCACTCCCGGGTATCTGTTATTCTATATATAAACCCCCTGAACCCCACGATTAGATTCCAGTCTGTAACTCACTCACGGATATCTGTTATTCTATATATAATCCACCCCGAATCCCTCGATTAGATTCCAGTCTGTAACTCACTGCCGGGTTTCTGATATACTAAATATGAACCCACCGAACCCCTCGATTAGAATCCAGCCTATAACTCAATCCCGGGTATCTGTTATTCTATATATAAACCACCCCGAACCCCGCGATTAGATTCCAGTCTGTAACTCACTCCCGGGTATCTGTTATTCTATATATAAACAACCCCGAACCCCTCGATTAGATTCCATTTTCTAACTCACTCCCGGGTATCTGTTATTCTATATATAAATCCCCCAAACCTCTCGAATTGATTCCAGTCTGTAACTTCATCTCGGGAATCTGTGATTGTATCTATAAAACCCTCAAACCCCTCAATTAGATTCCAGTCTGTAACTCAATCTCGGGCATCTGTGATTGTATAAATTAAACCCCGAATCTCTCGATTAGATTTCAGCTTGTAACTCACTCTCCTCCATCGGTGATTCTATATATAAACCCACCAAACACCTCTATTAGATTCCAGTCTGTAACTCACTCGCGGGTCTCTGTTATTCTATATATAAACCACCTCGAACACCTCGATTTGATTCCAGTCTGTAACTCACTCCCGGGTATCTGTTATTCTATATATAAACCACCACAAAACCTTCGATTTGATTCCAGTCATACTCACTCTTGGTTATCTGTGATTCTATATTTAAACCCCCTGAACACCTCGATTAGATTCCAGTCTGTAACTCATTCTCACCTATCTGATTATCTATATTTAAACCATCCCGAAAACGTCTATTAGATTCTAATCTGTAACTCACTCCCGGGTATCTGTTAGCCTATATAAATACACCCCACACTCCTCAATTAGAATCCAGTCTGTAACTCACTCCCGGGTATCTGTTAGCCTATATAAATACACCCCACTCTCCTCAATTAGAATCCAGTCTGTAACTCACTCCCGGGTATCTGTTAGCCTATATAAATACACCCCACTCTCCTCAATTAGAATCCAGTCTGTAACTCACACCCGGGTATCTGTTATTCTATATATAAACAACCCCGAACCCCTCGATTAGATTCCAGTCTGTAACTCACTCCCGGGTATCTGTTATTCTATATATAAACCCCCGGAACCCCTCGATTAGATTCCAGTAACATTTTCAGCATTTTAATCAGTAAATATATTATTCATTTTGTATAATGAATCACTGAAATACTATTTATAGCAAACGTCCAAACGATTTATCAATTCAGTATTAGAATATTCAGAGTTTAATGGACAGTTTAGAGATGAAACAGCCATAACAGAAACTGATTCATAATCTAACTTCACCTGAGGACTGATATATCCCAGGATATCCCTCACTGACAATCGGGTGTCCCTCACCATCTACACTCAGTATACAGCTGGGGACTGATATATCCCAGGATATCCCTCACTGACAATCGGGTGTCCCTCACCATCTACACTCAGTGTACAGCTGGGGACTGATATATCCCGGGATATCCCTCACTGACAATCGGGTGTCTCTCACCATCTACACTCAATGTACAGCTGGGGACTGATATATCCCAGGATATCTCTCACTGACAATCGGGTGTCTCTCACCATCTACACTCAGTGTACAGCTGGGGACTGAGATATCCCAGGATATCCCTCACTGACAATCGGGTGTCCCTCACCATCTACACTCAGTATACAGCTGGGGACTGATATATCCCAGGATATCCCTCACTGACAATCGGGTGTCCCTCACCATCTACACTCAGTGTACAGCTGGGGACTGAGATAGCCTAGGATGTCTCTCCCTGATTATCGAGTGCCCCTCACCAACTGTACTCAGTGCTCACCTGGGGTTTGTGATAGCTCAGGATATCTCTGATTCACCATCAAGTGTCTCTCACCATCTGTACTCAATGTTCACCTGGGGACAGAGATAGCTCAGAATATCTCTCAGTGATTATGTGCAGCGTTTCTGTTAGGATAAGGTGACGCTGAGTTTATTGCTGAGTTTTCAGTTAACAGTGTACGAATGGTTAATCTAGAATGGGGAATACTGTCTGGGAGCAGTGAATTAGAGGGGGAGGTTGAGCTGGGAGACAGATGGGAACCTGGTTGAGTGAAGGAGGAAAGATTTCAGATTTAATTTGCGACATTTTCAAGCGGCTTGGATACAGGTGGGGGGCAGAGAAACTGAGCTTATTGCGGCTTTGGTGTTTACAGTGAATTCGCTGTGTAACTTCAACTATATTTTATATTAACGTGAAACATCTCTTGTCTCTCAGTCGCAGTCTCGGGACTCACTGACCCGTGTGTAGATCACACCGTCCTGGACCAGGCCTGGAGAAGCATCGATTGTAAATGGAGTGAGTGTTCCGGCCAGGTGAAGCGTGAGAACCATATTCAGGAAGGATGGTACCGATTTAAAAGGTAATGTTCAGGGAAATTTCCTGATTAAAGTAGACAAAGAGAGGGAAGTGTGTGTGCGGACACAGCAAGTGGAGAGAGACAGAGATCATCAGTGAGATCAATGGGGACAGAGAGAACAAAAGCAAATTAATTTTCCTTTTTTAGATAGCGGTTTGATAGAACTGAACGGATTGCTCTGACATTTCAGGCTCGAGAACATTGCTGTGGGTCTGGAGTCACATGTAGGGCAGTCCAGGGAAGGACGGCAGATTTCCTTCCCAAAAGATAAACCCATCAGTTGTTCCGACAATGCTCGATGGGTTCACTGTTGCCCTGTTAGTGAGACTAGCTTTATATTCCAGATTGACTCAGTGCATTTAATTTCACAGCTGCAGTGTTTGGACTTGAGCCTGTGTCCCCAGGACATGAGCCTGGCTCACTGGGTCCCTCGTTTACTGACATTAGCACTATGCCACAGCCTTCCCATAAGTAGAGATGCATAGGGGCTGGATCTTAAACGAGATCAGGATAGAGGGGCATGGGGCCCAGGATCTTATTCCTGGACCAGGATAGAGAGGCCGGGGGGCCCGGATATTATCCCCAGATCAGGATAGAGAGGCATGGGGGCCCTGGATCTTATCCCTGGTACAGGGTAGAGAGATATTGGGGCCCGCATCTTACACCCAGAGCAGGGTAAAGAGTCAGGGGTTCTGGATCTTATCCCCAGACCAGGGTAGAGAGGCAGAGGTGCCCAGATATTATCCTCTGATCAGGAGAGAGAGGCACGGGGAACGGATCTTATAACCAGACCAGGACAGAGCAACATGGGGGTCTGTATCCCATCCCCAGGCCAGGAGTGGCTTATATTATATAAGCTTATATTGCTTATGTCCGCCGCATCTTTTTTATTGAACAACTCCTTTATTTGCCCGATTTTCTACTTCTCAATCCTCTCTTTTAAACTGTTCTGATCCCAAAAAACCGTCATAGACCCCCAGCTGGACCAGGGAATGAGGAGAGAGTTCATGTACAGGGTCAGGTGGTAAACGACCAAATGCACCATCCGAGTGAACTGTGCAGCCTGCTGCAAACTTCTATCCTTTACAGTATTGTGCAATATTCACTCTTCATCCATCTGTTCCCAGATGCAGCCAATGCAGCAGCTGAACTGATCTGAGGCTGGCTAAGAGCGGCGCCTGTAGTAGCAATGCGCTGCCAGCAGAGGGTGGGGTTGTATCACTTTAATCACAAGACAGTGAAAAGAGGTTTGAGAAGAGGCTTTGACCCTGGGAGCTGGGAATGTGGAACCAACTCACCACTCACACTCCCATCCTGCCTGATGCTGACCCTCACCCACTAAGTGAGCAGCCCTTAAATGGGAAAGGGAGGGAAAAAGCTTTCAGGTGATCAAACCATTCCAGAAAAAAAAGCTTTTTGAAAGGTTCAGGTTAAGCGTTCAAGGATTTATTGAGCACAGGATTCAAGTAACAACAATTACAGACAAAGTTTTAAAACAATCAGGTTTCCCATCAGAGCGGATTATCAGAGACTCGAGCATGTTCCAGTTGTGAGCTCAGTATTCAGCCACTCAAACCCTTGCAATTGGAAGGCTCCTTGCATTCTGCCCCTTTATTGATGCCTTTCTAAGGGAGAGATTTCCTTGTCTGATTGCCCATCAATGGAATCCCTGCTTGCTGACCTGTGCAGATTGACAGGTTTACCCTGCAGGTCAATGGATCATTTCACAACATTTCTATTGATGCTCATCAGTGAAAATGTTTTTAAAAAAATCTCACTTATCACTTTCCCAGGAATAAAATTCCCTGTCAGGAAAATGTTCTTCAATCCACCTCTTATCAGTAACATCAGTTAATTCAGCTGCTCCCCTAACATTTACTTTCTATCTCACTCACATCAATATATGTTTATACAGCCGGTCTAAAACAGCTAATGTCACACAAAATTACTCTTATCTCAACACCAAAGCAGGCTAGAGAGGCATGGCCGCCTGCATCTTACACATAGGCCAGGAAAGCGAGGCATGGGGGCCCGGATCTTAAACCTACACCAGGATAGAGAGGCAAGGGCGCCTGGATCTGAAACCCAACCAGGAATGAGAGTCATGACAGCCTGGTACTTAAAACCAGACCCGGGTAGAGAGGCATGTGGGACTGGCTCATATCCCCAGAACAGGGTAGAGAGTCATTTGGGCCCAGATCTTACAGCCAGACCAGCGGATAGAGGCAGGGGTGCCAGGATCTTAAATCACACCAGGATAGAGAGGCGCGGTTCCACGGATCTTATCCCCGGACCAGGATAGAGAAGCTTGGGGGAATGGATCTTATCCCCGATCCAGGATAGATAGGCTCGGAGGCCCGGATCTTAACCCCGGAACAGGATAGAGAGGCAGGGTGGCCCGGATCTCAACACCAGACGAGGTTAGAGAGACATGGGGGAGTTGATCTTTCACCCAGACAACCATATGGATAAATGGGGGCCAGCATGAGTTCAGTCATAGAAGGGGACATGGAAGGTAGGCCGGGGTTTGGGAATTTCTTCAGGAGGTGGGTAACTTTGTTAGAGGGGATATCAGTGGCTGTACGAATTGTGAAGGATCTAGTGGCTTGGTAATTAGGAGCCGGATAAGGACATTTACCCCTTAAGCCTGCTGCTCGATTTGATGACATCATGGTTGATCTGATTCTGGCCTCAACTTCTCATTCTGCCTATCCCAATAATCTTTGCCCCCCTTGTTATTCAAGAATAACAACGATCGTGGCTGCTGAAATTTCGGTAGGAAGGACATTATTTGTCGGTTATAATAACATCCCCTTTAGTTTCATTGAAGGAGCAGGGAAATTGAGCAGAAATTTCTCACTTTTAATGGTTTCATGGGAATTGACCGAGTTTTGCTGAAGACAGCACACACAGAACTTCGAACACTGGGCCTTCAGTTTGCAAATCCGAGTACCTACCAGCTGAGCGATCCGCGCTCCCTGCAGACTAAAGTCCTAGACATTTTCGAGACAGAAACCTCGCTCGTTTCAGGAAATCTAGATAACCACTACAGTACAGATACAGGTTCTGCAGATGGGAAAGTGTTTCAGGTTTGAGGATGTTGGTCAGAGTGTGGTGAATGGGTCGAAGTATGGGAAGGTCGATTCAATTTGTGGGGAATTGTTTCAGTAGGAGGTGAAGTGGGATCAGAGTGTTAGAAATAGATGGTGTGAGTGGTGAAGTGTTATCAGAGGGTTTGGACGAGTTTCAGTGGGTGGGGAAGAACGATCCGATGTTTGGGAATAATGTCAATGAGTGGGGAAGGATGATCAGGGTATTTGGAACACTAACAGTGTGTGGGGATGAGGGATCTGAGGATTGGGATGAGTTTTAATGGGTGGTGAAGGGCGTTCAGACGGTTAGGAAAAGTTTCAGTGACTGGACAAAAACAATCCAATTGTTAGAATGGATTTTAAAGGGCGCCAAGGGGCGATCAGAGGTTTGGGAAGAGTTTCAGTGCCTGGGGAAGAACAATAGAACAATCCAATTGTTAGGATGGATTATAGAGGGCGCCAACGGGCGGTCAGAGGATTGGGAGAAGATTCACTGCGTGGGGGAAGGCGATCAGAGGGTTGGCAACAGTTTTTGGTGGTGGTGAAGGGCGAGCAGAGGGATGGGTAGTTATTCACTGGGTGGAAAAGGGAGATCAAATGTTTGCAAAGAGTTTCAATGGGTGTGGAACGGGGATAAGGTGGAATGACGAGCTTTAGTGGATGCAGAGTTGCTAACAGTAGGTGGAGAGCAGGGACAGAAGTGATGGAAGGGTTGTGAGCTTGTTACGTGGTGCCGGGCTGCAGGAGTGTTTCATGGAGTTTGGAAATCAAAGAAACAACGGGGAATATCGCCTCCTCCTACGTTTCTGTTTCCCGCTACAACTTTTCAAAGAAAGAAAAAAATCTTAACCCACAAACAAAGCAGCCAAATACATTAAGGCGACGGCGTCATCTTGAAGCGTAGTCGCTGCTGTCGGAAATACAGCAAATACATTTCACTGATGTCAATTAAAGCAGCAAGAGGGCTGCGGGAAGTTGCAGGGTGAAGAGGAAGAAGCCGGGGGTGAAACTCCAGCTCGGTAAACACACTGACAGTCATTCAAATCTTTTAGTGTAGTGAGAGGCCGCCGGATCTGTAAACATACTGACAGTACCTCCTCCTTACTGAGCTACTGACAGGCCCACAGCTCGATAAGCACATTGACAATTCCCCCACCCCCCAAGTATGCAACTATAATACGAGGGTCCCTGCTCTGTAAAGATACTGAGAGACCCTCCTCGCTACTAAGATAGTAACAGGCCCACAGCTCGATAAGCAGAGTGACATTCTCCCCAGTATGTAACTATATTAAGAGGATCCCAGCTCTGTAAACGTACTGACAGTCAGCGCAACCTAATACAATAGTGAGAGGGCCACGGCCATGTAAAAACAACGACAGTCATCCCAATCTGTTACAATAGTAAGAGGGCCCCGGCCCTGTAAACATACCGACAGTCATCCCAAAATATTACTATAGCGAGAGGCCCCTGGCTCTTTAAGCATGCTGATTGTCTCCCAGTCTATAAATATAGAGACAGCCTCCCGGCTCTGTAAACACACTGACAGTCTGCCCAGTCTATAAATATAGAGACAGCCTCCCGGTACTATAAACACACTACAGTCTGCCCAGTCTATTGCTCATTTGATGGGTCACTCTCTCTGTAAATATCATGACACTCTCTCCAAGATATTACTATAGTGACAGAATACGGGTTCTGTAAAAATAGTGACAGTCTATCCTCTCTCTTAATATATTGACAGCCCCTCAGCTCTTTAAACATACAGAGAGGCTCCCCAATCTATTACTATAGTGACAGAACCCCGGCACTCTAAAGAAACTTACAGTGTCCCCATGCGATTACTTTGGGGCAGGCCACTGACCTGTAAACATACAGATAACCTCCACAATCTATTAATATAATGACAGATGCTCTACCCTGAAAAGGCACTGTCAGTCTCCAAAATCTATTACTATGGCGACAGGCTCTGTAAAAATGCAGAGAGTGCACCAAAGTTTTCCTATAGAGACACGCCCCACGCTCTGTCAACGTACTGGCAGTCTATCCACACTTTAAAATGGTGACAAGCCCCTGGCTCTGTAAAGACAGTGAGGGCTCCCCTACTTCTCCCCTAACCCCACGCCTCCCCCCAAGCTATTGCTATAGTGACAGGGCCGCAGGTCTTTCAAAACATTAACAATCTGTCTACGCTATTACTATACTGACAGGCCGAAGGCGCTTTAAACATACTGACAGTCACCCCAGTATATCACAATAGTGAGAGGCAGCTGGCTCTCTAAACATTCCGTTTCCCAACACTATTAGGGTTGTGACAGTCCCTCGGTTCTGTGAACATTTTGACAATCTCTCCCCTCTATTACTTTCCTGACACCCACTGGCTCTCGGATATTACTGAAAGTGTCCCGATTTATTGCTATAAATACAGGCCACGGCTCTGTAAACATACTGACAGTCTCCCCACTCTATTACTGAAGTGAAAAGACCCCTTTTCTATCAAAGTACCGACAGGCCAGTCTCTATATTAGTATATTGACAGGCTAGCAGCTCTTTAACAATGCTGACTGTCTCCCCACTCTCTTAATATGGTGACGGCCCCCGGGTCTGTAAACATACTGAGAGTCTCCCCACTGTATTACTGCAATAACTTCTGGCCAGCTCTGTAAAAATACTGACTGTTTCCCCCACTCTATATATATTGCGGCAGGCTCAGGTTCTGTAAACATTCTAACAGACTGCCCACTCTATTACTGTAGAGCAAGAAGCCCAGTTTTATCAAATTACCGACAGTCCAGCCTCTCTATTAGTATATTGACAGGTCCCCGGCTCTTTAATCATCCTGAAAGTCTCCCCTCTCTATTACAATCGTGACAGCCCCCAGCTCTATGAACATACAAACATTCTCCCCACTCTCTTAGTATAGTGACAGGTCCCCGGGTCTGCAAACATAATAACAGCCTACGCAGCCTCTCCCTATATATTGACCCTGGTTCTGTAAATAAACTGACAGTCTCCCCGCTATATTAATATAGTGACAATTCCCCGGCTCTGTAAACAAACGACAGTCTACCAACTCTGTCCCTATCGTGATAGCCCCCGGCACTGTAAAACTATTGGGCATCTTCCAACTCTATTAATATACTGACAGACACACGGCACTGTAGATAATATGGCAATCTCTGCAGACTATTACCATAGTGAAAGGCCCCCAGGTTTGTAAATGTATTGGCGGTGTCCGCACTTTATTACTACAGTGACAGGCCCTCGGCTCTGTAAACATTCTCAGAGTCTGCCCACTCTATTAATTTAGTGGCAAGCCCCCTTCTCTGTACACATTTTGACATTTGGCCCTGTCTCTGACAACATTGAGTGGCCCCCTGCTCTGTAAACATTTTGACAGTCCCAACATTCAATTACTGTACTGACATTCCCCCTTATCTGTAAATTTACTGACAGTCTATTCAATCTATTCCAACATTGGAAGAACCCGGGTCTGTAATCATCCGGACTGGCTCCCCAGTCTATTATCACAGTGACAGGCACCTGGCTCTGTGATATCTGACAGTTTCCCCATTCAATTATTTAGCAAACCCCGGGCGCTTCAGTGAACCCTATGGTCTGCCCTGTCCATTATGTTAGTGATAGGGCCCTGGCTTTGTCAGAATACAGTCAGTCTCCCCAACTCTGTTGCTATAGTGACAGTCCCCGGGCTCTGTAAACACCCTGATAGTCACCCCATTCTCTTAATATAGTGACAAAGTCCAGCTCTGTAAAATTTCTGGCAGTCTCTCCACTCTATTACGATTGTGAGAGACCCCATGTTCTAAATATGCTGAGTGTCTCTCCACTCTGTTAAAATAGTGACAGGACCATGTCTCTGCAATGATGCTGGCAATCACAGCACTCTATTACGATATTACAAGTCTCTTCAATCAATTCCAAGAGTGTCAGGACCTGGCGCTGTAACCTCTGTGACAGTCTCCCCAAATACATTACTATACCGAAAGGCCTCTCGTTCTGTAACCTAAATGACAGTCTCCCCCATCAGTTAGTACACTGAGTGGCCCAGGGCTCTGTATCCTGATTGACAGCCTCGTCAATCAATTAATATACTGACTGCTCCCTGGTCCTATAAACTGAGTGAGAATCTTCTGAACCAAATAATATGCCGACTGGCCCCCGGCCCTGCAGCTTGATTGACAGTCTCCCCAATTACTTGTTGCACTAATAGGGCCACTGGTCCGACTCCTAATCAATTATTCTACTGACTCGCCCCGGCTCTGTTACCTGAGTGACCTTCTCCCCAATCAATTAGTCTAGTGACTCGCCCCAGCTCTGTTACCTGAGTGACAGAATCCCTATTCAATTAGTCTACTGACTCGCCCCGGCTCTGTTCCCTGAGTGACCTTCTCCCCAATCAATTAGTCTACTGACTAGCCCAAGGTCTGTTACCTGAGTGACAGAATCCCTATTCAATTAGTCTACTGACTCGCCCCAGCTCTGTTACCAGAGTGACAGAATCCCTAAACAATTAGTCTACTGACTCGCCCAGTCTCTGATACCTGAGTGACCGTCTCCCCAATCAATTAGTCTACTGACTCGCTCCGGCTCTGTTACCTGAGTGGCTGTCTCCCCAATCAATTAGTCTACTGTCTCGCCCCAGCTCTGTTGCCTGACTGACAGAATCCCTAATCAATTAGTCTACTGACTCGCCCCGGCTCTGTTCCCTGAGTGACCTTCTCCCCAATTAATTAGTCTACTGACTAGCCCCAGCTCTGTTACCTGAGAAACAGAATCCCTAGTCAATTAGTTTAATGACTCGCCCAGTCTCTGATACCTGACTGACCGTCTCCCCAATCAATTAGTCTGCTGACTCGCCCCAGCTCTGTTACCTGAGTGACCGTCTCCCCAATCAATTAGTCTACTGACTCGCCCCGGCTCTGTTACCTGAGTGACCGTCTCCCCAATCAATTATTATATTTGCAGGCAGCAGGCTCTGTAACCTGAGTGACAATCTCCACAAACCATTACTCTACTGACTGGCCCCTGCCTTTGTAACTGGAGTGACAGTCTCCTCAATCAATTCCTATAGAGACTGACCCCGGCTCCGTAGTCTGAGTTATAGTCTCCTCAATCAATAGCTACAAATGACTGGCCACAGGCTTTGCAACCTGAGTGACCATCTTCCCAAACCATTCCAATAGTGACTGCTCCAGCAGCTCTGATACCTGAGCGACAGTATCCCCAATTATTTACCTAATATAAATGGTCCATGGCTCTGTAACCTAGGTACAGTCTCTAGGGGTGCTTTACCGACAACTGTGGCACGAGCGATATAATGATACAGACAGAAAACTCAGCGAGTGCCGTAATATTATATTCTGGTCCCTGTCAAATGTTGCTCCTTCCTGAGTTCAGTGGGAGTGCTAATGTTCATCGTGTGTTTTTGATTATGATTAATAATTTGTTATGTGCTACTGATTTTTTGAAAATGGCATAAAGTCACGACACTCAGCAGAGAGCACACCGAGCTCCCTCTGTGTGTTACACAGACTCCAAGGCGGGCTGTCTCACTGTCTCACCCATGGC
This sequence comes from Cetorhinus maximus, assembly GCF_964194155.1. Taxonomy (NCBI): domain Eukaryota; kingdom Metazoa; phylum Chordata; class Chondrichthyes; order Lamniformes; family Cetorhinidae; genus Cetorhinus; species Cetorhinus maximus. Next base: position 5,729 of record NW_027596543.1, on the reverse strand, counting down.
CCAGTGGGCTCTCCCGCCCCCTCCAAGCGATCAGCAACACCAGCTCTTTCTATCTCTCCCTATTTCTCCTCCTCTATCTCTGTCTCTCTCTTTCGCTGCGTTTGTCCCTCTTTCCCTGTCTCTCTGTCTCCGTTTGACTATCTTTATCTTTATTATATATGCAACATTTATCATTTTCCTGTTTTCCATAACCGATCATGTATCTGAGGAATATTGGGAGATTCGCGTCACCGCCTGCACAATATTCGTCCTCCGTTTTCTCAATCTATTCGGCTGCAAATCCTCTGGTCCTCGTGATTAGTCATCTACACACAACTTATCGAATATATCACCTGTAAAAATCTGCATCAACTTTATTAAATTAAATGCTACAACGGCATTCTCGTTCGCTTTGCTTGTTGCGATATACTCTTCCTTTGCAAAGCCAAATGCAGGGAAGTTATCCTGCTTTCTGCCTTCTGCTTCTATGCGTGTAACCTATGTTCCAATATTGTTGAAAGCGAAGCTATGTATCAACATCGGACTTAGGATTTGAACTTGGCGATTCTACCCTTCGAGCCTGCTCAGTCATTTGAGAAGATCATGGCTGAATATTGATTAAAAATAGTTACAAACTGCCAGTTCAAATCAGGATGCACTGTTTGTGTCGCTAGTATCAAAACTCAGTTCCGGAATAGTAGAGTAAAGATTGACACAAACATATCCATTGGGGATTTCAGGAGTGTGCTCTTTATTAATAAAGCATTGATCAAATGAGCATCGCTCTTTGGATGTGAGGCAGTTAGGAGAGTAATATTAAGATTAATAATATTATTTTTCTTTATTTGGCAAGGAAGTTTTTTAATTGGGTTTGTATAGTTTGTGTCTGTGTGTGTGTTTCTGTGTTTTCCTGTGTGTGTGTTTGTATGTGAGTTTATGTGTGTGTATGTGTGTCTGCGTTTGTATGTGTATCTGTTTTTGTATTTGTGTGTGTGTGTTTTTATTTGTGTGTGTGTTTTTGTATGTGTGTGTGTTTTTGTCTGTGTGTGTATGTGAGTGAATTAATGAATTCCAGACGGCTGCTTTTGAGGTTTGGAAGCATGAAAACAAGTTAGGGAGGTGTTTGAAATGCCACATATGTAAACCTGTCTGAGGAATTAGAATGTAAGGTTTGAGGGGAATTTGTATTTTAAGATACACCACGGTAGTTGTAATTTCAAAGACGTAGCAGGACGTTCACACCTAACTAGGTGAGCCCTAGCAGTGTGGTTATTTATCCCAAAGGTTTATGACAACATTAATACCATGAAGTATTTATATTCTGGAAAATGACATTTTCAAAGACATATGGGCCATTGGAATTTACAGAATCAAAAGAGAGAAAAGGTATAGAATGGAGAGTGAAAGGGTTTGTTGCGAGATGCGCTGGGACATCCAGCCGAACTTACGAAACTGCCTCGAGCCATGTCTTCATGATTCTGCTGCGCACAGACCTTAAAGGTGATAACTGAGCTGGCCTGGCTTTCCACATTTAAAATCTATTTTGGGCTGTTGCCTTACAAGACGGCGGGCCCGGCAGTCAGGTTACAAAGCAATTTTAGTATTTACTACAGTATTAAGCAACTGCATGTGTTTGTCATCTTTTCTTTTGTTTTCATTTAAAATGAAAACGTTAAAAGTCTAAAGTTCTTAATGGATTCATTACCTATCATTTCAGTGTTCAGTCTTCTCGTTATAAATACAAATAACAAAACAGTTTTATTTCCGGAACCAAGTTTCCCCTCGTGGATTTGGGCCCGCCTGGCACACAACCTCTGCCGTGTCATAACAAGGTCAGCAGCATAGAATGATTTAGGAGGAGTTAGATGAGTTAATTTGGGAAGCTGGGAATATTTCCTATGCCCGGAGCCTGCATGTGTGTGGGAAGTGTCTCCAACTGCAGCTCCTGGAAGCCTGGGTTCTGAAGCTGGAACGGCGGCTGGGGACACTGTGGAACACACGCGCGGTGGGGAGAATCGTGGATAGCATGTAGAGAGAGGTGGTCACACCGCAGCCTAAAATGTCCACATGCAGGAATGGAATGGGTGATCACCATGCAGAGAAAGAGGACTAGGCGGGCAGTGCAGAAATATTCTGTAAAACAGATATATCGCTTTGGATACTGTTAAGAGGAACGGCCTCTCTGGTGAAAGCAGCAACAGCCAAATTCGCCGTACTTTGCTTGGCTCTGCTCCACAAGGGAGAAGTAAACATTTCTGGGAGTGCGATATTTATAAGAGATTCTATTGTAAGGGTAATAGATCATCGTTTCTCTGGCAGCAAACGAGACTCCAAAATGGTATGTTGCCTCACTGGTGCTCGGGCGAAAGATATCTAAGAGCAGCTTCAGGACATTCTGAAAAGTGAGGGTGAAAAGCCAGTGGTCGTGATACACATTGGCACAAACGACACAGGTAAAAAGGATTGTGGTTCTAAACAGATAATATAGGAAGTAATTTGAAAAGTAGGACCTCAATGGCATTGATCGCTGTGTTACTGCCAGTGTCACGTGCTAGTCAGAGTAGAAATAGTAGGATATATCGGATGAACAGCAGGTTGAAGCCATTATGTGAGGGGGAGAGCTCCAGATTCCTGGAACATTGGGAACGTTTCTGGGGGAGATGGGACCAGTACAAACAGAAAGGGTTACACCGGGGCAGGAACGGAACTTATGTCCAAAGGGGAATATTTGCTTGAGTGGTTGGGGAAGCTTTAAGCTAAAATGGCAGGGGAATGGGAACCTATGCGAAAGCCAGAGCAGGGGGAATCAAGGACAAACACAAAATACATAAAGGGGAATAAGGAAATCGATAGTCTTTGGAAATCAAGGACAAATTCAAACAGAGCTTCAGTGAAATGGTGTTGGGGAAATTGATGGATTGAAGTCCGCTAAATCCCTAGGGCCTGATTATCTACATCCCAGACTACAGAAGGGAGTGTCCACAGAAATAGCGTGGGCATTGATTCTATATACTCAGGGACAGTTCCTACAGATTGGAGTGTAGCGAATGTAAACCTGTTATTTAGAAATGGAGGTAGAGAGCAAACAGGCGATTAAAGTTCATTTACCCTGACATCGGAATTCGAGAGCCCAGTTTCAAATAATTAGTAGAAGGCACTTGGAAAGCAGTAGCAGAATCGAACAGAGACAGCATGCATTTACGAAATGGAAATCATGCTTTGAATTTTTCGGGGATTTCACTTGAAGAAATGATGAAGGGGATACAGGGGATGTGTCTTATACGGACTTTCAGAAGTGTTTCAACAAAGTCCCACGTAAGTTCTTAGCGTGTACAATTAAAATGCATGTGATTGGGTGTAGCGTATTCACATGGATAGCAAACCGGTTGGCAGACAGGTAACAAAGTGTCGGAATAAATGGGTCTTAATTTCAGAATGGCAGGCAGTCAGTACTGGGGCACTGCAGGGGTCGGTGCTGGGACCCCGGCTATTCACAATGTATGCTAATAATTTAGATGAGGGAACTAAATGTAATATCTACAAATTTGCAGGTGACACGAAACTGGGCGGGAGGGTCAGTAGTGCGGATGATCCAGAGATTCCTCATTGTGATTTGGACAAGTTGAGTTAGTGGGCAAATGCACAGCAGATGCAGTACAATGTGGGTAAATGTGAGATTATCTACTTTGGTAGCAAAAGTAGGAAGGCAGATGATTATCTGAATTGCTGTAAATTGAGAGAGGGGAATGTGCAACGAGACATGGGTGTCCTCGTACACCAGTCGCTGAGTCCATGCTGGTCCAGCAGGATGTAAGGAACGCAAACGGTATGTTGGCCTTCATAGCGACATCATATGAGTACAGGAGCAGCTATGTCTTCCTATGATTAGACAGGGCCCTGGTGAGACCAAACTTGGAATATTGTGTGCAGTTTTGATTTCGTTATCTAAAGATGCATATTAATTATATGACCATAGAGCAGCGAAGATTTACCAGATGATTCCAGGGATGTCGGGACTGACATATGAGGAGCTATTGAGTTGGATATAAACATAGAAGCATAGATATTTGGAGCAGGATTGGACCATTCGTTATTTCGAGCTTGCTCCAACATTCATCCTGATCATGGCTGATTATCAAAGTCAACAGCCTGCTCCTGCATTGTCCATGTATCCATTGATTACTTTCCCCCCTCATTCTCCTGAACTCCAGCGAATATAACCCGAACAGGTTTACCAGACTGCTTCATGATTTGGTGCGACTGACATATCAGGAGGTGTTCTGACAGTTAGGAGTTTTTTCGAAGGAGATGAGTGGATTGAGAGGCATCTCGTAGTAACCTATAAAATTCTAAAAGGGGAAGACAGGCTAGATGCAGAAGGATTTTCCCGATGTCGGGGAGTCCAGAACCAGGGGTCGCAGTCTGAGGATACGGGGTAGACCATGTAGGACTGAGATGAGGAGAACATTCTTCACCCAGAGAATGGAGGGCCTGTGGAATTCGCTACCACAGAAAGTCGTTTTCAGCAAAATATTTTATGTTTTCAAGAAGGAGTGAGATATAGCTCTTGGGGCGAAGGGGATCAACGAGTATTTGGAGAAACTGGGAGCAGGCTTTGACTTGGGTGATCAGGCATGATCATAGTGAGTGGGGGTGCAGGCCCGAAGGCCCGAATGGCGTTCTGAGGCTCCTATTTTCTATTTTTATTTGTTTCTGTTCGTGTTGTGTGTATGTGTTTGTGTATGTGTGAATGTATGTGTGTGATAGCCTTTGTCAGACACGTGCACAGTACTCTGCTGCTGAGACTAATGCTGCACTTGCTGAGGTGCGGAGGGTTGTGGTGCCAACACCCGATCGTCTATTCTGGTGTTGACCTTTGCTGTCTTATTCATCCAATGCTTCTGGAGTTAAATCTAGATTCACTTCCAAATATATTGTCTTGGAACATTGTTTGTTTACTAGCCATCCATGCAGAGATGCTTTTGTTTTGGTATTCGCGTTGTGGTACTGGAGTACACTGGATATCTTTTCTGGGGCCTTACCGTTATGCTGTGTGCTTTTGATTCCCGTCAACTTTGTTATCTATTTGTTAATAACCTGGCCAAGAGTGCAGACGATGGAGCTTCGATGGTAAAACAGGTGTCTTCACCACTGATGAACTACAGCCATTGACCCGTCAAATATGTATCTACAATAAAATCGTTGAGAAATAATCCCCCCACAACCTGGCCTTAAACATACATTCTCACGTTTTCTTCCTAACACTCCCACATTTTAATAGTTACGATTTTATTGCAGTTTTATATTTTATCATGACTCAACAAGTTTTCAATTTTAACAAAGTAACAATGTTGGTCTCTTCGCAGACTGTGCCAGTCTAACTGAGCATTTCATTAGTTTCTGATTTTTTTCAGAATTCCAACATTGACAGTGCCTTGCATTGCCAATAGAAGGCTGATTTCACTTCTATATCAGATCTTCATTTACTTTTAAAACCCAAAACCTGAACGTTTCTCATGTGCTACCGCTGAAACAATTACCTGTTGTCAATAGAATGGAAAATGTGGGCCTCTGTGAGATTTTATCCGGGAATGCCTTTGCCAAATATGGGAGTTTTTATCTGTCGTTCTGCAATTTGGAAGTTGGCTCTCTAAGAGCTATAAGCTATCAGAGTCAGAGGAAGCTTCTCGATTGTGTGAACCAACAAATTGCGCGTTTCCTGTGATTCAGATTCAGAATTTCCAAACAGA